>NC_057810.1:39141655-39415557 GCF_018294505.1 Triticum aestivum
GGGGCTACGACATAGCCCCTGGGGCACCGCGCTATCCGAATTCGGGGCACGTATGTGCCTGACCGGGAAACGACCCTTCGTCAAAGCGGAGGAATTCTAAACATTCCCTTGGTCGATCGAGTGGTTGACCAGTCTCTCGCTGTATCATGACAGTTCGTTTTCGGCTTTCTCTACTAAGGCGCTCACCCAGCCGAACTGGGCCACAATCGCAGTACTTGTCCTGGTGCCGCGTTAGCCGATGATATGGAACGTAAGGCAGCAAAACACAGGAGCCGAGAAAACGCAACATTTGACCAAAGACATGATTCGGAGCTGATGCATATAAGGCCTAACTCGAGACGCCGAACACTCCCGAAGGTGTTCGGTCTTTTACAATAGCGGGCAGAATAATGCCCTAAGCCCCTTGTGTCCAGGTACGGGCAGGTTCCTCTGGCGCGGCCGATGCCAAAACGCCAGCCTCCACTCTGGTTATAATGGGAAACCAGGGGATTATAGCAACAAGAGACAGTAAGAAAAGTTTACGTAGGGTCTTAGTCTGAAAAGAGTCCTTGAAACGGGTCCCTACTGCATGTCTGCGCCTGTGTCTCGGTTGTGCCGTATCCTGGACGGGTGTGCACGTAGTTCATCTGTGAAAAGAGAGGAACTTAGTTTGAAAAAGAAATCATGCAAAAAAGGTACATAAAAAATTGAAATATAAATGTAGAAAGCTGAGCCTATGGTAGCTCGTTATAGCTTATATACACAAACCCTTGTAAGGGTGTGCGGCTAGGTAGCCCCTAGCTTATTTATGCCGGACCCGTCCAGCCGTGTCCGGGGTCTTAGCCGACCTTGTTAATGAAATGATGCCACGTGGACCGGGCATTTTAAGCGTAAGAGACGCGTAATGTGGTATTGCGTTAAAGCGGACGAAAGCTTCACGTCCCAGTAGTGCTTGATAGCAACTTTTGAATGGGGCGACGTGAAAGGTTAGCTCTTCTCGTCGGGAGTTGTCAGGTGATCCGAACACAACTTCTAATAATAATGAACCAGTGCACCTGGCGTAAGGGCCTGGCGCCACTCCTTTGAAGGAAGTGCGGCTATGTCGAATTGTAGTAAGGTCTATCCCCAATTTGCGGATTGTGTCCGGATATAGCAGGTTTAAGTCGCTGCCGCCGTCCATCAGAACTTGCGTAAATAGCAGTCCGTCTATTATGGGATCCAGTATCATAGCAGCCCTGCCCGCGTTCCGGATACTTCTGGAATAATCCAGATGGTCGAAAGTGATTGGTTTTGACATCCAATCTCGGTGTTCCACTGGGGTGGACCGTGTGACACTTGTTTTAGCAAGTGCCGTGTTGTACTTCTGTACTATCACGTGAAGTGAGTTTACTGTTTTGACTTCTTGTGGAAAGTTTTCTGAATTCCGGTGCTCTGCTGGTGGGGTTCATCATCGTCCCCGCTTGGCGCATCGAGCCCCTTGTGTTCGGCGTTGGGTCTGCCGGACTGTTTAAAAACCCAACAATTTTGGTTGGTATGGTTCGCAGGTCTTCCGGACGTACTGTGGATTTGACATATCCGATCCAAAATTTTGTTTAAATTGGATAGCTCGTCACTGTTATCCTTAAGAGGCAGTGTTTTATTGTTTGGCCGCGAGCTTTTGAATCCGGCGTTGACCGCCGTGCTCTTTGGGCTTCTTTCTTTATTCCGGCGCTTATCTTTCCTATGCCATGATTTTCCGTTTCCATCTCTGATCTCGGATGTACTCGGGTCGCTGGTGCTGCATCTTGCTAGCCAGCTGTCTTCTCCTGCGCAAAAGCGCGTCATGAGGCTTGTGAGCACGGCCATTGTTCTTGGCTTCTCTTGGCCGAGGTGTCTGGCGAGCCATTCGTCTCGGACGTTGTGTTTAAAAGGTGCTAAGGCTTCCGCGTCCGGACAGTCGACTATTTGGTTCTTTTTGGTAAGGAACCTATTCCAGAATTTGCGCACTGACTCTCCGAGCTGTTGAGTTATGTGACTTAGATCGTTTGCGTCCAGAGGGCGGACATAAGTCCCTTGAAAATTTGCTCTAAACGCGTCCTCAAGCTCTTCCCAACTCCCAATAGTGTTTTCTGGGAGGCTTTTGAGCCAATGCCGAGCTTGTCCTTTGAGCTTGAGGGGTAGATATTTTATGGCGTGGAGATCATCTCCTCTAGCCATGTGTATGTGTAGTATGTAATCTTCTATCCAGACTCCGGGGTCTGTTGTGCCGTCGTATGCCTCTATGTTTATGGGTTTGAACCCTGCTGGAAATTCATGATCCAGCACCTCATCGGTGAAACATAGCGGGTGTGCGGCGCCCCTGTATTTGGGTGTGCCGCTATCTTCGAACACTTGTCGTGTTGTGTTACTTCCTGGGGTCCTCTTTTTTGGCCCGTAGATGGACCTAGTTGGGCCGTCTATTTTTCCAGGGTCATAGGTCGGCTTGTATGCGGCGCCGTTTGCCGTTTTTGGCCTGTCATCTGGCCTTCTATCCGGCCAGGCGGCTTCTTTATTTTTTGTTTGTGAGGGCTCTATGGCTTCCTCGTCAAATTCTGGCAGTAGCTTGCGCTTCGGGTAGCTCTTTGTTTGATGGCAATTGCCATGCTTGCTTGCGGTCTTTTGTGAAGGTTCTTATGCTCCGGTGGTGTGTTCGGTGTGAGGTTGTCTGGACTGTTGGTTTCTCCGGGAAGGGGTTGATCATCCGGTTCGTTTTGTTCAGAAGGTTTCCTGTTTGCATGTTCGTCGTCCACTGGTTAGCCCTGCTCTAATGCTGGGTCGTTGGGAATGCTGTTCTTGGCGAGGCGGGGTTTAGGGCGGCGCTTGTGTCGCCGTTTTGGTTGTTTATCGGCGGGATTATCCTTTGCCGCGCCCCGTTGATCCTCGTCGTTGCTTCCCTTTGGGGTATCCACCATATACACGTCATGTGACGGGGTGGCCTTCCAGTGCCCTATAGGTGCTGGTTCTGAATTGTCTCCATCATCGTCGTCCATACCGTCGATATCTTCGGAGTCGTAGTTTGGCACGACGGTTAAATCGTCGACAGTGGCTACGAAGTGGGTGGCGGGTGGGCTTTGAACTTCTCCATCGTCCGCGTCCCAACCATCCTGGCCATAGTCCGGCCAGGGCTCTCCGGATAGCGAGAGATGCTTCAGCGAATTTAAGATGTCGCCGAAGAGTGAGTGCTGAAAGCTGTCCGCGGCGGTGAATTCCATGATCGGCGCCCAATTGGATTCGACTTGCAGGGGCGCGGGAGGTTCGGAGTCCGGTAGTGAGTCCGGTGCCTCAGAGTCATGAGTTTTATGCGGGACAAGGTTAGTGTTTGGCTCCACCGCCGTGGAAGTTGCAGCTCCCGAGGCGGCGTCCAGCCATCCATCCTCGATCTGCGCGATCGGCTCCGGACTATAGGTCGGAGCGGATTCGTGTGCGGCCCCAAGGCGCTGTCCGGCGGCAGAGTTAGGTCGTGCCCATCGTGACAGTGCGGCACACTCGGCTGTGGCTCGGATCCGTCGAGGATCCAGTCCCCGCGGATATCGGCCATGAAGTTTAGGCTTCCGAACCTGACCTGACGGCCAGGGGCGTAGCTTTCGATCTGCTCCAGATGGCCAAGCGAGTTGGCCCGCAGTGCGAAGCCGCCGAATACGAAGATCTGTCCGGGGAGAAAAGTCTCACCCAGGACCGCGTTGTTGTTGATTAGAGAGGCCATCAAGCCTATCGGTGACGACACAGAGGAACTCTCAATGAAAGCACCAATGTCGGTGTCAAAACCGGCGGATCTCGGGTAGGGGGTCCCGAACTGTGCGTCTAGGCGGATGGTAACAGGAGACAAGGGACACGATGTTTTACCCAGGTTCAGGCCCTCTTGATGGAGGTAAAACCCTACGTCCTGCTTGATTGATATTGATATTGTGGATGTTTACAAGAGTGGATCTACCACGGGATCAAGGAGGCTAAACCCTAAAAGCTAGCCTATGGTATGATTGTAAGGGTTGATGTTGTTCGTTGTCCTACGGACTAGAGCCATCCGGTTTATATAGACACCGGAGAGGGCTAGGGTTACATAGAGTCGGTTACAATGGTAGGAGATCTACATATCCGTATCGCCAAGCTTGCCTTCCACGCCAAGGAAAGTCCCATCCGGACACGGGACGAAGTCTTCAATCTTGTATCTTCATAGTCTTGGAGTCCGGTCGATGATGATAGTCCGACCAATGATAGTTCGGCCGATGGTGATAGTTCGGCTATCCGGACACCCCCCAATCCAGGACTCCCTCAGAGAGGTTGGGGAAGACTCCGTCCAGCAGCAGCACAATGGCGTGGTGGTGGTGGAGGAGCGTGGCAGTCCTGCATGGCTTCGCCATGCACCGCGGGAGAGGAGGAGGACTTGGGAGAGGGGGAAGGCTGCGCCAGAAATTGGGGTGCGGCTGCCCTCCCACCCCTCCACTATTTATAGGTGGGTGGAGAGGGGGCCGGCCCCCCTGGATCTCATCTAGGGTTGGGGGCGGCGACCAAGGGGGGAGGAGTGCCTCCCAAGTCAAGTGGAGGCCCTCCCCTTTAGGGTTTCCCCTCTCCCATGCGCATGGGCCTTGGGGGGGGGGCTGGTGCCCCTGGTCCATTAAGGCTAGGGCGCCCCCCTACAGCCCATGCTGCTGTATTGGACGTGGTGGAACAATTTCCGGACCTCCGGACCCCTCCGGAATCCTCCAAAACCTTCTGGAAGCTTCCCGGTACAATATCGAAAAAACCCGAACTTTTCCTGGAAACCGAACAACAACTTTCCATATATAAATCTTTACCTCCGGACCATTACGGAACTTCTCGTGAGATCCGAGATCTCATCCAGGACTCCAAACAACATTTGGTAACCACATACAAACTTCCTTTATAACCCTAGCGTCACCGAACCTTAAGTGTGTAGACCCTACGGGTTCAGGAACCGTGCAGACATGACTGAGACGTTCTTCGGTCAATAATCAACAGCGGGATCTGGATACCCATGTTGGCTCCCACATGTTCCACGATGATCTCATCGGATGAACCATGATGTTGAGGATTCGATCAATCCCGTATACAATTCCCTTTGTCTAGCGGTATTGTACTTGCCCTAGATTCGATCGTCGGTATGCCGATACCTTGTTCAATCTCGTTATCGGCAAGTCTCTTTACTCGTTCCATAACACATCATCCCGTGATCAACCCCTTGGTCACATTGTGCACATTATGATGATGTCCTACCGAGTGGGCCCAGAGATACCTATTCATTTACACGGAGTGACAAATCCCAGTCTCAATTGGTGCCAACCCAACAGACACTTTCGGAGACACCCGTAGTGCACCATTATAGCCACCCAGTTACGTTGTGACGTTTCGTGCACCCAAAGCATTCCTACGGTATCCGGGAGTTGCACAATCTCATGGTCTAAGGGAATGATACTTGACATTTAGAAAAGCTTTAGCATACGAACTACGATCTTTGTGCTAGGCTTAGGATTGGGTATTGTCCATCACATCATTCTCCTAATGATGTGATCCCGTTATCAACGACATCCAATGTCCATGGTTAGGAAACCGTAACCATCTATTGATCAACGAGCTAGTCAACTAGAGGCTTACTTGGGACATGGTGTTGTCTATGTACCCACACATGTATCTGAGTTTCCTTTCAATACAAATATAGCATGGATAATAAATGATTATCATGAACAAGGAAATATAATAATAACTAATTTATTATTGCCTCTGGGGCATATTTCCAACACTCTTTCCACGAGTAGAACACAAATCTGTTGTGGCCGTAGATGTTGTCAACTTTCTTGCCACTACTAGTCTTATTTTGCTTCAGCGGTATTGTGGGATGAAGTGGCCCGGACCGACCTTACACGTACGCTTACGTGAGAAAGGTTCCACCGACTGACATGCACTAGTTGCATAAGGTGGCTAGCGGGTGTCTGTCTCTCCCACTTTAGTTGGAGCGGATTCGATGAAAAGGGTCCTTATGAAGGGTAAATAGAAGTTGACAAATCACGTTGTGGCTTTTTCATAGGTAAGAAAACATTCTTGCTAGAACCCTATTGCAGCCACGTAAAAGATGCAACAACAATTAGAGGACGTCTAACTTGTTTTTGCAGCAATTGCTTTGTGATGTGATATGGCCAAAAGTTGTGATGAATGATGAATGATATATTGTGATGTATGAGATCATGTTCTTGTAATAGGAATCACGAGTTGCATGTCGATGAGTATGACAACCGGCAGGAGCCATAGGAGTTGTCTTAATTATTGTATGACCTGCGTGTCAATGATTTAACGCCATGTAATTCCTTTACTTTATTGCTAAATCGTTAGCTATAGTAGTAGAAGTAATAGTTGGCGAGCAACTTCATGGAGACACGATGATGGAGATTATGATGATGGAGATCATGGTGTCAAGCCAGTGAAGAAGATGATCATGCATGGAGCCCCGAAGATGGAGATCAAAGGAGCTATATGATATTGGCCATATCATGTCACTACTATTTGATTGCATGTGATGTTTATCATGTTTTTGCATCTTGTTTACTTAGAACGACGGTAGTGCATAAGATAATCCCTCATAATAATTTCAAGAAAGTGTTCCCCCTAATTGTGCGCCGTTGCGACAGTTCGTTGTTTCGAAGCACCACGTGATGATCGGGTGTGATAGATTCTAACGTTCACATACAACGGGTGTAAGACAGATTTACACATGCAAAACACTTAGGTTAACTTGACAAGCCTAGCATGTACAGACATGGCCTCGGAACACAGAGACCGAAAGGTCGAACATGAGTCATATGGAAGATACGATGAACATGGAGATGTTCACCGATAATGACTAGTCCGTCTCACGTGATGATCGGACACGACCTAGTCGACTCGGATCATGTAACACTTAGATGACTAGAGGGATGTCTAATATGAGTGGGAGTTCATTAAATAATTTGATCAGATGAACTTAATTATCATGAACTTAGTCTAAAATCTTTGCAAAAAATGTCTTGTAGATCAAATGGCCAATGCTCATGTCAACATGGACTTCAACACGTTCCTAGAGAAAACCAAGCTGAAAGATGATGGTAGCAACTATACGGACTAGGTCCGGAACCTGAGGATCATCCTCATAGCTGCCAAGAAAGCATATGTCCTAGAAGGACCGCTAGGTGAAGCACCCATCCCAGAGAACCAAGACATTATGAACGCTTGGCAGTCACGTGCTGATGATTACTCCCTCGTTGAGTGCGGTATGCTTTACAGCTTAGAACCGGGGCTCCAAAAGCGTTTTGAGCAACACGGAGCATATGAGAAGTTCAAGGAGCTGAAAATGGTTTTCCAAGCTCACGTCCGGGTCGAGAGATATGAAGTCTCCGACAAGTTCTATAGTTGTAAGATGGAGGAAAATAGTTCTGTCAGTGAGCACATACTCAAAATGTCTGGGTTGCACAACTGCCTGTCCCAGCTGGACATTAACCTCCTGGACGAGGCGGTCATTGACAGAATCCTTCAGTCGCTCCCACCGAGCTACAAGAGCTTTGTGATGAACTACAATATGCAGGGGATGGTGAAAACTATTCCTGAAGTATTTTCAATGCTGAAGTCAGCAGAGGTAGAAATCAAACAGGAACATCAAGTGTTGATGGTCAATAAAACCACTAAGTTCAAGAAAGGCAAGGGTAAGAAGAACTTCAAGAAGGACGTCAAGGTTGTTGCCGCGCCCGGTAAGCCAGTTGCCGGGAAGAAGTCAAAGAATGGACCCAAGCCTAAAACTGAGTGCTTTTATTGCAACGGGAAGGGTCACTGGAAGCGGAACTGCCCCAAATACTTAGCGGACAAGAAGGCCGGCAACACTAAAGGTATATGTGATATACATGTAATTGATGTGTACCTTACCAGTGCTCGTAGTAGCTCCTGGGTATTTGATACCGGTGCCGTTGCTCATATTTGTAACTCAAAGCAGGAGTTGCGGAATAAGCGGAGACTGGCGAAGGATGAGGTGACGATGCGCGTCGGGAATGGTTCCAAGGTTGATGTGATCGCCGTCGGCACGCTACCTCTACATTTACCCATGGGATTAGTTTTAAACCTCAATAATTGTTATTTAGTGCCAGCTTTGAGCATGAACATTGTATCTGGATCTCGTTTAATGCGAGATGGCTACTCATTTAAACCCGAGAATAATTGTTGTTCTATTTATATGAGAGATATGTTTTATGGTCATGCCCCGCTGGTCAATGGTTTATTCTTAGTGAATCTCGAACGTAATGTTACACATATTCATAGTGTGAATACCAAAAGATGTAAGATTGATAACGATAGTCCCACATACTTGTGGCACTGCCGCCTTGGTCACATTGGTGTCAAGCACATGAAGAAGCTCCATGCCGATGGACTTTTAGAGTCTCTCGATTATGAATCATTTGACACATGCGAACCATGCCTCATGGGCAAAATGACCAAGACTCCGTTCTCCGGAACAATGGCGCGAGCAACCAACTTATTGGAAATCATACATACTGATGTGTGCGGTCCAATGAGCGTTGAGGCTCGCGGAGGATATCGTTATGTTCTCACTCTCACTGATGACTTAAGTACATATGGGTATGTCTAGTTGATGAAACACAAGTCTGAGACCTTTGAAAAGTTCAAGGAATTTCAGAATGAGGTAGAGAATCAACGTGACCGAAAGATAAAGTTCTTGCGATCAGATCGTGGAGGAGAATATTTAAGTCACGAATTCGGTACGCACTTAAGAAAATGTGGAATCGTTTCACAACTCATGCCGCCTGGAACACCTCAGCGTAACAGTGTGTCCGAACGTCGTAATCGCACTCTATTGGATATGGTGCGATCTATGATGTCTCTTACCGATTTACCTCTATCATTTTGGGGATACGCTCTAGAGACAGCTACATTCACTTTAAATAGGGCTCCGTCTAAATCTGTTGAGACGACACTGTATGAATTATGGTTTGGGAAGAAACCTAAGCTGTCGTTTCTAAAAGTTTGGGGATGCGATGCTTATGTCAAGAAACTTCAACGTGAAAAGCTCGAACCCAAGCCGGAAAAATGCGTCTTCATAGGATACCCTAAGGAAACCATTCGGTATACCTTCTACCTTAGATCCGAAGGCAAGATCTTTGTTGCCACGAACGGATCCTTTCTGGAAAAAGAGTTTCTCTCGAAAGGAGTAAGTGGGAGGAAAGGAGAACTTGATGAAGTACTACCTCTTGAACCGGAAAGTAGTGCAGCTCAGGAAAATGTTCCTGTGGTGCCTACACCGGCCGGAGAGGAAATCAATGATGATGATCAAGGTACTTCAGATCAAGTTGCTACTGAACTTTGTAGGTCCACAAGGACACGTTCCACACCAGAGTGGTACACTAGTAGAAAAACACGTAATAGTCCCGGTTCGTAAGGGCCTTTAGTCCCGGTTCATGAACCGGGACTAATGGGTCGTTACTAATACCTCCACCCATTATTCCCGGTTCAAACACGAACCGGGACCAATGTGCCTCCACGTGGCCCTGTGCACCGAGCCCAGTCAGGGGGCCTTTGGTCCCGGTTGGTGGCTCCAACCGGGACCAGAAGTCAATTTTTTTTTACAAAAGTGGCTGCTTTAGGGGTTTTGGGGGTTATTTTTAGGTTGTTATTAGCTAGCTAATAGAGAGAAGTGTCCTCTCTTATATCTTCGTCCTTGGTTTATCAACGTTGCTGCTATGTTCATTTCACCCGCAGATATAACATGCTCATGCATGCTTGCATCATACATCATCATATAATAACAAGTCCTACTAATCATGCATCATCATACAACTTCTACTCGTTATTAATAATAAGTCATACGATCATCATCCTCATAGTCATCAAATCCAACCCTACATAATTGTTCTTAGCACTTGATCATCAGTATCTCAACTAGGACCTAAACACACTTAAGGTAAAATAGCATAAAACAATATAGACCCTGACTCTCCATTATGAAGAATGGCGATCATCCTGTCTCCAATTCTTGCCCTTCGCTGCTTATTGCTTCCAAGAAGCTCCTTACGACTGTCCATACATTTTTTTCCATTCTTTGATTGTTATGTCTCCACTTCTTTTAGAAACCCAGTATGGACAGTTGAGATTCGTAGGACGACCTGGTTGCATGTTCAAAACATGAAGGCTACCATGCGTATACATCAGATGAGGCACACAATCATTCGGGATTATCTGTTGAAAAACATAGTAATAACTTCGTAGTTAGCAATGATGTACTAGTTTTAGAAGTGTGCAAAAAGATGCACAGTAAAAAATAATCTTACCAGGGTATCTCCATGGTAGTTACCGTAGTTCAACACGTGCACTAGTGGCACGTATTCACCATAATGTTGAGAAGTTTGATTGTAGATACTGTAATTCTCAAGATCAGTACAAAATCCGACCAGATGATTTTTCTCCTGATAAGTTAATTCGGAGCTTTCGGTGTAGTAGGTTCTGTCTACCATATTCTTTGAAGAATGAAAATAAGCTGTCAATGGAGATAAGTTGTCAACTATATATTTTGAAATAAACAATATAAATTACTTAATAACTATGTTAAGCTCACATGGGGGAAGGATTGGAGGTGTATCTACAAGGACCCAAATCGAAGGTCTCTCTTGCTCGATTGTAGGATCACCAAGATCCATGGTGACAAGCATACCCTCATCAAGACCATACATCTTGCAAAGTGCTTCCCAATTTTTGCAACCAAAATGGGTTACACTCTGAGCATTGTACAACTTTACTTGAAAATCCACACCATGATGGGTACTTAGGATAATTTTTTTTGTTTCGAAACTTTCATGGTCTTCAAAACCCATCCTCTCCAAGACATAGCGTCTTGCAAAGCATGGGATAAACTAGTCGATCTGGGAACTACTTCTATATATAGTTAAATAAAAGTAGTTTTATTAATTAAATCAACTATCTAGTTCAACTACTAAGCACTTACTATAAATAAATAAGTAGTACTTACTAAAAACAAACTACGTCTATATATAGTAAAATAAATTAGTTTATTAAATCAACTAGCTAGTTCAACTATATATAAACTACTTCTTATTTTTTTCCTTTTTCTAAATACTATGAACAAAAAAATCATTAAAATTCTATGAACAAAATTAATTACACAATCTAAATATCACCAAAAAAATCTATTAACAATAATATCACCAAACATGCATATTCAATAATAATATCACCAAAAAAATCTATTAACAGAAAAAAATCTAACATAATATGAACAAATTAAATACTACACATCTAATCTAAAAAAATCTAATTAATCTAACAAAAAAATCTAACATAATATGAACAAATTAATTACTACACATCTAATCTAACAAAAAAATCTAATCTAACAAAAAAATCTATGAACTACATATCTAAATTACTACACATCTAACCTAAGAAAAAAATCTAATTAATCTAACAAAAAAATCTAACATAATATGAATAAATTAATTACTACACATCTAATCTAACAAAAAAAAATCTAATCTAACAAAAAAATCTATGAACTACATATCTAAATTACTACACATCTAATCTAACAAAAAATCTAATTAATCTAACAAAAAAATCTAACATAATATGAACAAATTAATTACTACACATCTAATCTAACAAAAAAATCTAATCTAACAAAAAAAATCTATGAACTACATATCTAAATTACTACACATCTAACCTAACAAAAAATCTAATTAATCTAACAAAAAATTCTAACATAATATGAACAAATTAATTACTACACATCTAATCTAACAAAAAAATCTATGAACTACATATCTAAATTACTACACATCTAATCTAACAAAAAAATCTAATTAATCTAACAAAAAAATCTAACATAATATGAACAAATTAATTACTACACATCTAATCTAACAAAAAAATCTAATCTAACAAAAAAAATCTACGAACTACATATCTAAATTACTACCCATCTAACCTAACAAAAAAAATCTATGAACTACAAAAAAAATCTAACAAAAATAAAAAACAATGCTCACGTACGGCCGGCGACGGCGACGGCGAAGGCGACGGTGAGGGGCGGAGCGGGGCGGCGACGGCGTCGAGGCAGCGCGGGCCGGGGCCGCGACGTCGATCGGGGCGGCGCGGGCGGGCTAGGCGGGGCGCGCGGGCGGCGACGGCGCGGGGCGGGGCTTGGGCGGGGCGGCACAGGGCAGCGATGGCGTCGGGGTGTGGCGGGGCGGGGCGGCGACGGCGTCGGGGCGGGGCGGCGATGGCGAGGTGGCGGCAGGTAGACGCGCGGCGACGGGAGTGGCGCAGGAGAGATCGAAGTCGCGCTAAGTGCTGTATACATAGCAAAGGCTTTGGTCCCGGTTCGTGGCACAAACCGGGACTAATGCCCCTTTAGTCCCGGTTGGTGTCACCAAACGGGACCAAAGGCCTCTTTTCAGCAGCCCAAAGGGCGGGAAACGAAGACCTTTGGTCCCGGAAACGCATTCGTCCCGGTTGGTTCAAACAACCGGGACCAAAGAGTGGCATTGGTACCGGTTGGTGCCACCAACCGGTACCAATGGACCCGTCTAACTACTTTTTTATTTTCTGCAGCTGTTTTTTTGTTGATTCTTCCTGCAACTGTTTTTTTAGTCCCACCTCGCCAAGCGAGAGGCACTCGCAGCTGTTTATAAGACCTGAGTGCAGAGACAATGACGAAGAGGCTCAATGCTCCTGCACGTTGGTTAGCTTAAAGCCTTGAGAAATACGGTAGACTGCACAGAGCTATGTGCAGTGCACTTGACACTATTCCGAAAGGCTTGAAGCAAACTAACAAGCATTGCGCCTCTTTTTATTTTTAATGACTTATTACAACTCAGAAATAAAAAGAAAAAAATAAATATAGCAGAAAAGAAAAAAAACTATATAGAAAACTACTCAGAAATGAAGAGAAGCAAAAAATAGTTGTGATTAACCGTACTAAAAAATAAGCATAGATGCTTATTTTTAATGACTTATTACAACTCAGAAATAAAAATAAAAAAATAAATATAGCAAAAAAGAAAAAAAACTATATAGAAAACTACTCAGAAATGAATAGAAGAAAAAAATAGTTGTGATTAACTGTACTAAAAAAGGAGCATAGATGCTTATTTTTAATGACTTATTACAACTCAGAAATAAAAAGAAAAAAAAATAGTTGTGATTAACTTTACTAAAATATGAGCATATATGCTTATTTTTAATGACTTATTACAATTCAAAAATAGATAGAAGAAAAAATAGTTATGATTAACTTTACTAAAAAATGAGCATAGATGCTTGTTTTAATGACTTATTACAACTCAGAAATAAAAAGAAAAAAATAAGTATAGCAGAAAAGAAAAAAAACTATATAAAAAAACTACTCAGAAATGAGCATAGATGCGCTTATAGAGGAAATTCAACTTAAATTCATAAAAAAAATTCAAGAGAAATTCGTATGAATTTAGGCTAAATTCCCTATATAAGGGCAGGTATTTTCATTTTCAGAGGAGCGCAATAAGGCAGAGAGGGAGAGGCTTATAAACTGGTCTGATTCCCCTTCGGTTGGCGAGGTGGGACTAAACTCTGGGCGCAACGAGGACCAACCCTTTAGTCCCGGTTGGTGGAATGGACCGGGACTAATGGGCGTCCTTTGGTCCCGGTTCAGGCCACTAACCGGGACCAATGGTGGTGGGCCAGGAGCGAGGGCCATTGGTCCCGGTTCGTCCCACCAACCGGGACCAATAGGTCCAAACGAACCGGGACCAATGGCCCACGTAGCCCGGCCGGCCCCAGGGGCTCACAAACCGGGTCCAACGCCCCCATTGGTCTCGGTTCGGGATTGAACCGGGACAAATGGGCTAGACCGGCCTGGACCATTGGCCCCTTTTCTACTAGTGGTATGGTAACCCTGTCCTGGAAATCATGTTGTTAGATAACGGTGAACCTTCAAACTATGAAGAAGCGATGGCGGGCCCAAATTCCAACAAATGGCTTGAAGCCATGCAATCCGAGATAGAATCCATGTATGAAAACAAAGTATGGACTTTGACAGACTTGCCCGATGATCGGTGAGTGATAGAAAATAAATGGATCTTTAAGAAGAAGACGGACGCGGATGGTAATGTTACCATCTATAAAGCTCGACTTGTCGCTAAGGGTTATCGGCAAGTTCAAGGGGTTGACTACAATGAGACTTTCTCTCCTGTAGCGAAGCTGAAGTCTGTCCGAATCATGTTAGCGATTGCCACATACTATGATAATGAGATATGGCAGATGGACGTCAAAACGGCATTCCTTAACGGCTATCTTAAGGAAGAACTGTATATGATGCAGCCGGAAGGTTTTGTCGACCCTAAGAATGCTAACAAGGTATGCAAACTCCAGCGATCAATTTATAGGCTGGTGCAAGCATCTCGGAGTTGGAACATTCGCTTTGATGAGATGATTAAAGTGTTTGGGTTTATGCAGACTTATGGAGAAGCCTGCGTTTACAAGAAAGTGAGTGGGAGCTCTGTAGCATTTCTCATATTATATGTAGATGACATACTTCTGATCGGAAATGATATAGAACTTTTGGACAACATTAAGGCCTACTTGAATAAGTGTTTTTCAATGAAGGACCTTGGAGAAGCTGCTTACATATTAGGCATCAAGATCTATACGGATAGATCGAGATGCCTCATAGGTCTTTCACAAAGCACATACCTTGATAAGATATTGAAGAAGTTCAATATGGATCAGTCCAAGAAAGGGTTCTTGCCTGTATTGCAAGGTGTGAGATTGAGCTCGGCTCATTGCCCGACCACGACAGCAGATAAAGAAGAGACGAGTGTCATCCCCTATGCCTCAGCCATAGGATCTATTATGTATGCCATGCTGTGTACCAGACCTGATGTAAACCTTGCCGTAAATTTGGTAGGAAGGTACCAAAGTAATCCCGGCAAGGAACACTGGACAGCGGTCAAGAATATCCTGAAGTACCTGAAAAGGACAAAGGACATGTTTCTCGTCTATGGAGGTGATGAAGAGCTCGTCGTAAAGGGTTACGTTGATGCTAGCTTCGACACAGATCTGGATGAATCTAAGTCACAAACCGGATACGTGTATATGTTGAATCGTGGAGCAGTAAGCTGGTGCAGTTGTAAGCAGAGCGTCGTGGCGGGATCTACATGTGAAGCGGAGTACATGGCAACCTCGGAGGCAGCACATGAAGCAATATGGATGAAGGAGTTCATCACCGACCTAGGAGTCATACCCAATGCGTCGGGGCCGATCACTCTCTTTTGTGACAACACTGGAGCTATTGCCCTTGCCAAGGAGCCCAGGTTTCACAAGAAGACCAGGCACATCAAGCGTCGTTTCAACTCCATCCGAGAAAATGTTCAAGATGGAGACATAGATATTTGCAAAGTACATACAGATGTGAATGTCGCAGATCCATTGACTAAATCTCTTCCGCGAGCAAAACATGATCAACACCAGAACTCTATGGGTGTTCGATTCATCACAATGTAACTAGATTATTGACACTAGTGCATGTGGGAGACTGTTGGAAATATGCCCTAGAGGCAATAATAAAAGGATTATTATTATATTTCCTTGTTCATGATAATTGTCTTTTATTCATGCTATAATTTTGTTATCCGGAAATCATAATACATGTGTGAATACATAGACCACAATATGTCCCTAGTGAGCCTCTAGTTGACTAGCCCGTTGATCAACAGATAGTCATGGTTTCCTGACTATGGACATTGGATGTCATTGATAACGGGATCACATCATTAGGAGAATGATGTGATGGACAAGACCCAATCCTAAGCATAGCACAAGATCGTGTAGTTCGTTTGCTAGAGTTTTTCCAATGTCAAGTATCTTTTCCTTAGACCATGAGATCGTGTAACTCCCGGATACCGTAGGAGTTCCTTGGGTGTACCAAACGTCACAACGTAACTGGGTGACTATAAAGGTATTCTACGGGTATCTCCAAAAGTGTCTGTTGGGTTGACACGGATCGACACTGGGATTTGTCACTCAGTATGACGGAGAGGTATCTCTGGGCCCACTCGGTAATGCATCATCATAATGAGCTCAAAGTGACCAAGTGTCTGGTCACGGGATCATGCATTGCGGTACGAGTAAAGTGACTTGCTGGTAACGAGATTGAACGAGGTATTGGGATACTGATGATCGAATCTCGGGCAAGTAACATACCGATTGGCAAAGGGAAATTGTATACGGGGTTGCTTGAATCCTCGACATCGTGGTTCATCCGATGAGATCATCGATGAGCATGTGGGAGCCAACATGGGTATCCAGATCCCACTGTTGGTTATTGACCAGAGAGCCGTCTCGGTCATGTCTACGTGTCTCCCGAACCCGTAGGGTCTACACACTTAAGGTTCGGTGACGCTAGGGTTGTAGAGATATTAGTATGCAGCAAACTGAAAGTTGTTTGGAGTCCCGGATGAGATCCCGGACGTCACTCGGAGTTCCGGAATGGTCCGGAGGCAAAGAATTATATATGGGAAGTCGAGTTTCGGCCATCGAGAAAGTTTCGGGGGTCACGGTATTGTACCGGGACCACCGGAAGGGTCCTGGGGGTCCACTGGGTGGGGCCACCTATCCCGGAGGGCCCCACGGGCTGAAGTGGGAGGGGAACCAGCCCCTGGTCGGCTGGTGAGCCCCCTTGGGCCCCCCCTGGGCCTAGGGTTGGGAACCCTAGGGGAGGGGGCACCTGCACTTGCCTTGGGGGGCAAGGCACCCCCCTTGGCCGCCGCCCCCCTTGGAGATTCAATCTCCTAGGGCCGGCGCCCCCCCAAGGGTCCCTATATAAAGAGGGGGAGGGAGGGCAGCCGCACCCCTTGCACTTGGCGCCTCCCTTCCCCCTTGCTACACCTCTCCCTCCCGCAGACGCTTGGCGAAGCCCTGCCGGGATCCCTACTGCATCCACCACCACGCCGTCGTGCTGCTGGATCTTCATCAATCTCTCCTTCCCCCTTGCTGGATCAAGAAGGAGGAGACGTCACGCTGACCGTACGTCAAGTTATTGCCCCTCTACCGCTCCCTCACAAAGGTGGACGTGGGGGATGGGAGATGCTGCTCCTTCTGGTGGGACTGCTGGCTTCCCAGTGGATCGCTCGCCTCGGCCTTTCCCTCTCTCCTCTCACATGCCGTCGCGGACGAGGTCACGGTCTGGCAGGTGCGGCAGCGTGGCCTCACCAGCTTCCTGGTTCCAAGGCTCACTGCCGCGGGCGCGCGTGAGCTGCGAGCTGTTCAAAGGATGCTGGACGAGGCGCCTCGACACGAGAGACACGACGAGCGTCTTCTGGTTCATGCAAGGGCGCGCGGAGGGGCTTTGTCCTCCAGCTCGGTCTATGCCCTCATGCGGTTCGGTGGGGTGAGCGCGGCTTACGCCGCCATGATCTGGAGCGTGCGTGTGCCGTCCCGCGTCAAATTCTTCTGCTGGCTGCTGGTACAACGACGCATACACACGCGAGACGCCCTGCTGCGGAAGAGCATTCTCGCTCAAGATGAGGCCGGCTACCCGCTGTGCCCCGTCGCTCTCGAGACTGCGGACCGCCTGATGTTTGCCTGCCCGTTCGTGGCAGGTTTTTGGCAGAGCGTCGGGATATGTGCGGACGGAGCCTCGGTGTGCCACTTGAACTCTCTGGTCAGTATGGCGAGCAGCGTCGTCGACTCGGGGGTGGAGTTTGTGATGCTATGCTGCTGGCACCCGTGGAAGCATCGCAACGCCGTGGTGTTCCAGCGACAGGTGCCGTCCTTGACCAGGACTTTGCAATGTTGTAGGGAGGATGCCGATCTATGGCGTGTTCGCCTGCAACAAGAACGCCGGGTCCATGTTGACTCTTGGCTAAGGGCTCTCGCCCACTAGGCTATCGCCAACTAGGCCTGTCTCCCTTCACGGGGTTATGCCCCCGTTCGACCAGTCTATAACCAAAGCTCTCTCTGTATACTTCTGGGGGCCTAGCCCGCCGTGATTGCAATATATTCAGGTGGGGGAAACTCCCCCCCCCCCCACCCCCCCCTAAAATTCAAAAAAAAAATTATGCGCCATTGTCCCATCCTGAACCTGTTCATGAATACAACAACCAATTAACAGACATACAAAAGATTGATACAAAATATCGACCTTGTTTAATATCCCTAGGAAAATATCTTGTAATCCTTATTCCGTGAACTACGCTAGTGCTAGCCTCATCTCCAGGATTTGAGTAGTTAACTAATTGACTACAGATAAATACAACAAACCTGGTTAGCAATGATCTGTGATGACATCAATTACAATTAAACAAATGGCATTAGTCGTCTCGAACCATACGGAGGGGCTCACCTGAGATCATGGAGAGCGATGTCAGAGCCGAGTTGGGCGCACGACCAACAGTGAGGTAGGGGATTATGTTTTCTCTTACTCAGGGAGGCACATGTTGCTTCTCCACTTTGCACCAACATAACATGAACCAATCCGGTGCAGGCTAGAGGGTAGGACTCATATATCCGTCAGGTAGAGGAGGGAGCAGAGATGTCGCGGTGATGTTAAAGAGGAGGGAGTGGCATCCGACGGCAAGCTAACTGCAGCACCACATTGCTGGGCTAAATCTGTTCCAGCCAGATGCCTTGCATCGGTGGTTGGCATTTATGGCTGCCCTTAACTTTTACCTCTTAAAAACTGAACCTTCTGTAAGTAGCAACTCGACCAATCAAACCTGATGAATTTCATTGAAATTATGTCATACAGGGCTACATGATGGTGTAATATTAGAGTTAAGTCGATCAATTTTGGCAGACAATTATATATCTTGCTTTAATTAAGTTGCCATAGCCAGTAGATTGGAAGTGCTAATGAATAGATACTACATCCTAGTTCTTGATGTTGATTAGTAAACCTATTCGTAGGCCCATAGCAGGCCATATAATCACACTTTAGATGTTTGAGAATCAACCGATAAATACCTTACCTGGAGAGACCAACAACTATCCATTACTATCGACCACTGCATTATGGACGCTGCAATAAGTATATCTTTATCCGAGATTGCTTTTACACGGCGTCGATGATAGAAGCTCCTGAAGTCTTCCTTATCATACTCGCTTATTCATTGCCAGATATCCTTGCATCCTTACAACACGGGACCTCGAGCCACGGCAAGTAATGCATCCTGATCGGAAGCTCAACTTCAGTTCGAGGACGATATGCGCCCTGGATATTGTGGCAAAGCCATCCTATCCATTCACACGATCAACAATTTATTGTGCTGCTTCTAGGCTCAGCCCTGATCATGAATATATTGCCCATCAAAAGGCTGTACCGCTTCATAATGGTGTCGACGTGGCCGATAAATTTGGCGGCTTCGTGTACTGAAAATTTGGGACTACGAAAGGAAAGATTGATGCAATATATGGAACGATCCTATAGGTAGCAAAGGGAGGTTGGCGTGGGCTTGCTGACGACCGGGGACGAAGGAGGAACGAAGTGGAGGGGTTGCAAGGGGTCAGGATCCTTTGCAGTACAGTACGGTGTTGTAGAGTCACTGCCATGTGGGACTGGCCCTACATGTCATCCACACTACAGTACCATACGGTACTGCAGAGGATCTCAACCCGGTTGCAAGAGGGGGAAGAAGACGCATGTCTACCATGCCATGAGGGGCCAAGGAAGTTACGTCTACAATAGTCTCACGTTGGGACTTGTATTGTTCTACTAAACAATAGTTATTTGGCTGGAGAGTTAGGTCCACAATTCCTCACGTTGGAGACTCTTATAATTCTAGTCTAGTACTCTAAAATTAACTTTTTTCATCTGGACCGTAGATTTAGTATCAGAAGGTTAAATTTATGTGTTTTCTGAAAATTAACATGGATACTTCATTGGTGCTTCCAATTAGTAAATACTATAAGATAGGGTGCTACCAATATTGCGCCTTCCAAAGCAATACTTTCCTGATTTGTTGGCCGTGAAAATCACGACCGAGTATTGCCCGCACGATTTGAAAATCACGAGAGACCGTTTCTCCCACGATCCGACTTGCCTTCCACGCCAAGGAAAGTCCCATCCGGACACGGGACGAAGTCTTCAATCTTGTATCTTCATAGTCTTGGAGTCCGGTCGATGATGATAGTCCGACCGATGATAGTTCGGCCGATGGTGATAGTTCGGCTATCCGGACACCCCCCAATCCAGGACTCCCTCAGAGAGGTTGGGGAAGACTCCGTCCAGCAGCAGCACAATGGCGTGGTGGTGGTGGAGGAGCGTGGCAGTCCTGCATGGCTTCGCCATGCACCGCGGGAGAGGAGGAGGACTTGGGAGAGGGGGAAGGCTGCGCCAGAAATTGGGGTGCGGCTGCCCTCCCACCCCTCCACTATTTATAGGTGGGTGGAGAGGGGGCCGGCCCCCCTGGATCTCATCTAGGGTTGGGGGCGGCGACCAAGGGGGGAGGAGTGCCTCCCATGTCAAGTGGAGGCCCTCCCCTTTAGGGTTTCCCCTCTCCCATGCGCATGGGCCTTGGGGGGGGGGGCTGGTGCCCCTGGTCCATTAAGGCTAGGGCGCCCCCCTACAGCCCATGCTGCTGTATTGGACGTGGTGGAACAATTTCCGGACCTCCGGACCCCTCCGGAATCCTCCAAAACCTTCTGGAAGCTTCCCGGTACAATATCGAAAAAACCCGAACTTTTCCTGGAAACCGAACAACAACTTTCCATATATAAATCTTTACCTCCGGACCATTACGGAACTTCTCGTGAGATCCGAGATCTCATCCAGGACTCCAAACAACATTTGGTAACCACATACAAACTTCCTTTATAACCCTAGCGTCACCGAACCTTAAGTGTGTAGACCCTACGGGTTCAGGAACCGTGCAGACATGACTGAGACGTTCTTCGGTCAATAATCAACAGCGGGATCTGGATACCCATGTTGGCTCCCACATGTTCCACGATGATCTCATCGGATGAACCATGATGTTGAGGATTCGATCAATCCCGTATACAATTCCCTTTGTCTAGCGGTATTGTACTTGCCCTAGATTCGATCGTCGGTATGCCGATACCTTGTTCAATCTCGTTATCGGCAAGTCTCTTTACTCGTTCCGTAACACATCATCCCGTGATCAACCCCTTGGTCACATTGTGCACATTATGATGATGTCCTACCGAGTGGGCCCAGAGATACCTATTCATTTACACGGAGTGACAAATCCCAGTCTCAATTGGTGCCAACCCAACAGACACTTTCGGAGACACCCGTAGTGCACCATTATAGCCACCCAGTTACGTTGTGACGTTTCGTGCACCCAAAGCATTCCTACGGTATCCGGGAGTTGCACAATCTCATGGTCTAAGGGAATGATACTTGACATTTAGAAAAGCTTTAGCATACGAACTACGATCTTTGTGCTAGGCTTAGGATTGGGTATTGTCCATCACATCATTCTCCTAATGATGTGATCCCGTTATCAACGACATCCAATGTCCATGGTTAGGAAACCGTAACCATCTATTGATCAACGAGCTAGTCAACTAGAGGCTTACTTGGGACATGGTGTTGTCTATGTACCCACACATGTATCTGAGTTTCCTTTCAATACAAATATAGCATGGATAATAAATGATTATCATGAACAAGGAAATATAATAATAACTAATTTATTATTGCCTCTGGGGCATATTTCCAACACTCTTTCCACGAGTAGAACACAAATCTGTTGTGGCCGTAGATGTTGTCAACTTTCTTGCCACTACTAGTCTTATTTTGCTTTAGCGGTATTGTGGGATGAAGCGGCCCGGACCGACCTTACACGTACGCTTATGTGAGAAAGGTTCCACCGACTGACATGCACTAGTTGCATAAGGTGGCTAGCGGGTGTCTGTCTCTCCCACTTTAGTTGGAGCGGATTCGATGAAAAGGGTCCTTATGAAGGGTAAATAGAAGTTGACAAATCACGTTGTGGCTTTTTCGTAGGTAAGAAAACATTCTTGCTAGAACCCTATTGCAGCCACGTAAAAGATGCAACAACAATTAGAGGACGTCTAACTTGTTTTTGCAGCAATTGCTTTGTGATGTGATATGGCCAAAAGTTGTGATGAATGATGAATGATATATTGTGATGTATGAGATCATGTTCTTGTAATAGGAATCACGAGTTGCATGTCGATGAGTATGACAACCGGCAGGAGCCATAGGAGTTGTCTTAATTATTGTATGACCTGCGTGTCAATGATTTAACGCCATGTAATTCCTTTACTTTATTGCTAAATCGTTAGCTATAGTAGTAGAAGTAATAGTTGGCGAGCAACTTCATGGAGACACGATGACGGAGATTATGATGATGGAGATCATGGTGTCAAGCCAGTGACGAAGATGATCATGCATGGAGCCCCGAAGATGGAGATCAAAGGAGCTATATGATATTGGCCATATCATGTCACTACTATTTGATTGCATGTGATGTTTATCATGTTTTTGCATCTTGTTTACTTAGAACAACGGTAGTGCATAAGATAATCCCTCATAATAATTTCAAGAAAGTGTTCCCCCTAATTGTGCGCCGTTGCGACAGTTCGTTGTTTCGAAGCACCACGTGATGATCGGGTGTGATAGATTCTAACGTTCACATACAACGGGTGTAAGACAGATTTACACATGCAAAACACTTAGGTTAACTTGACAAGCCTAGCATGTACAGACATGGCCTCGGAACACAGAGACCGAAAGGTCGAACATGAGTCATATGGAAGATACGATCAACATGGAGATGTTCACCGATAATGACTAGTCCGTATTACGTGATGATCGGACACGACCTAGTCGACTCGGATCATGTAACACTTAGATGACTAGAGGGATGTCTAATATGAGTGGGAGTTCATTAAATAATTTGATCAGATGAACTTAATTATCATGAACTTAGTCTAAAATCTTTGCAAAAAATGTCTTGTAGATCAAATGGCCAATGCTCATGTCAACATGAACTTCAACACGTTCCTAGAGAAAACCAAGCTGAAAGATGATGGTAGCAACTATACGGACTAGGTCCGGAACCTGAGGATCATCCTCATAGCTGCCAAGAAAGCATATGTCCTAGAAGGACCGCTAGGTGAAGCACCCATCCCAGAGAACCAAGACGTTATGAACGCTTGGCAGTCACGTGCTGATGATTACTCCCTCGTTCAGTGCGGTATGCTTTACAGCTTAGAACCGGGGCTCCAAAAGCGTTTTGAGCAACACGGAGCATATGAGAAGTTCAAGGAGCTGAAAATGGTTTTCCAAGCTCACGTCCGGGTCGAGAGATATGAAGTCTCCGACAAGTTCTATAGTTGTAAGATGGAGGAAAATAGTTCTGTCAGTGAGCACATACTCAAAATGTCTGGGTTGCACAACTCCCTGTCCCAGCTGGACATTAACCTCCTGGACGAGGCGGTCATTGACAGAATCCTTCAGTCGCTCCCACCAAGCTACAAGAGCTTTGTGATGAACTACAATATGCAGGGGATGGTGAAAACTATTCCTGAAGTATTTTCAATGCTGAAGTCAGCAGAGGTAGAAATCAAAAAGGAACATCAAGTGTTGATGGTCAATAAAACCACTAAGTTCAAGAAAGGCAAGGGTAAGAAGAACTTCAAGAAGGACGTCAAGGATGTTGCCGCGCCCGGTAAGCCAGTTGCCGGGAAGAAGTCAAAGAATGGACCCAAGCCTAAAACTGAGTGCTTTTATTGCAACGGGAAGGGTCACTGGAAGCGGAACTGCCCCAAATACTTAGCGGACAAGAAGGCCGGCAACACTAAAGGTATATGTGATATACATGTAATTGATGTGTACCTTACCAGTGCTCGTAGTAGCTCCTGGGTATTTGATACCGGTGCCGTTGCTCATATTTGTAACTCAAAGCAGGAGTTGCGGAATAAGCGGAGACTGGCGAAGGATGAGGTGACGATGCGCGTCGGGAATGGTTCCAAGGTTGATGTGATCGCCGTCGGCACGCTACCTCTACATTTACCCATGGGATTAGTTTTAAACCTCAATAATTGTTATTTAGTGCCAGCTTTGAGCATGAACATTGTATCTGGATCTCGTTTAATGCGAGATGGCTACTCATTTAAACCCGAGAATAATTGTTGTTCTATTTATATGAGAGATATGTTTTATGGTCATGCCCCGCTGGTCAATGGTTTATTCTTAGTGAATCTCGAACGTAATGTTACACATATTCATAGTGTGAATACCAAAAGATGTAAGATTGATAACGATAGTCCCACATACTTGTGGCACTGCCGCCTTGGTCACATTGGTGTCAAGCACATGAAGAAGCTCCATGCCGATGGACTTTTAGAGTCTCTCGATTATGAATCATTTGACACATGCGAACCATGCCTCATGGGCAAAATGACCAAGACTCCGTTCTCCGGAACAATGGCGCGAGCAACCAACTTATTGGAAATCATACATACTGATGTGTGCGGTCCAATGAGCGTTGAGGCTCGCGGAGGATATCGTTATGTTCTCACTCTCACTGATGACTTAAGTACATATGGGTATGTCTAGTTGATGAAACACAAGTCTGAGACCTTTGAAAAGTTCAAGGAATTTCAGAATGAGGTAGAGAATCAACGTGACCGAAAGATAAAGTTCTTGCGATCAGATCGTGGAGGAGATTATTTAAGTCACGAATTCGGTACGCACTTAAGAAAATGTGGAATCGTTTCACAACTCATGCCGCCTGGAACACCTCAGCGTAACAGTGTGTCCGAACGTCGTAATCGCACTCTATTGGATATGGTGCGATCTATGATGTCTCTTACCGATTTACCGCTATCATTTTGGGGATATGCTCTAGAGACAGCTACATTCACTTTAAATAGGGCTCCGTCTAAATCTGTTGAGACGACACTGTATGAATTATGGTTTGGGAAGAAACCTAAGCTGTCGTTTCTAAAAGTTTGGGGATGCGATGCTTATGTCAAGAAACTTCAACGTGAAAAGCTCGAACCCAAGCCGGAAAAATGCGTCTTCATAGGATACCCTAAGGAAACCATTCGGTATACCTTCTACCTTAGATCCGAAGGCAAGATCTTTGTTGCCACGAACGGATCCTTTCTGGAAAAAGAGTTTCTCTCGAAAGGAGTAAGTGGGAGGAAAGGAGAACTTGATGAAGTACTACCTCTTGAACCGGAAAGTAGTGCAGCTCAGGAAAATGTTCCTGTGGTGCCTACACCGGCCGGAGAGGAAATCAATGATGATGATCAAGGTACTTCAGATCAAGTTGCTACTGAACTTTGTAGGTCCACAAGGACACGTTCCACACCAGAGTGGTACACTAGTAGAAAAACACGTAATAGTCCCGGTTCGTAAGGGCCTTTAGTCCCGGTTCATGAACCGGGACTAATGGGTCGTTACTAATACCTCCACCCATTATTCCCGGTTCAAACACGAACCGGGACCAATGTGCCTCCACGTGGCCCTGTGCACCGAGCCCAGTCAGGGGGCCTTTGGTCCCGGTTGGTGGCTCCAACCGGGACCAGAAGTCAATTTTTTTTTACAAAAGTGGCTGCTTTAGGGGTTTTGGGGGTTATTTTTAGGTTGTTATTAGCTAGCTAATAGAGAGAAGTGTCCTCTCTTATATCTTCGTCCTTGGTTTATCAACGTTGCTGCTATGTTCATTTCACCCGCAGATATAACATGCTCATGCATGCTTGCATCATACATCATCATATAATAACAAGTCCTACTAATCATGCATCATCATACAACTTCTACTCGTTATTAATAATAAGTCATACGATCATCATCCTCATAGTCATCAAATCCAACCCTACATAATTGTTCTTAGCACTTGATCATCAGTATCTCAACTAGGACCTAAACACACTTAAGGTAAAATAGCATAAAACAATATAGACCCTGACTCTCCATTATGAAGAATGGCGATCATCCTGTCTCCAATTCTTGCCCTTCGCTGCTTATTGCTTCCAAGAAGCTCCTTACGACTGTCCATACATTTTTTTCCATTCTTTGATTGTTATGTCTCCACTTCTTTTAGAAACCCAGTATGGACAGTTGAGATTCGTAGGACGACCTGGTTGCATGTTCAAAACATGAAGGCTACCATGCGTATACATCAGATGAGGCACACAATCATTCGGGATTATCTGTTGAAAAACATAGTAATAACTTCGTAGTTAGCAATGATGTACTAGTTTTAGAAGTGTGCAAAAAGATGCACGGATGTTGTAAATAGTAAAAAATAATCTTACCAGGGTATCTCCATGGTAGTTACCGTAGTTCAACACGTGCACTAGTGGCACGTATTCACCATAATGTTGAGAAGTTTGATTGTAGATACTGTAATTCTCAAGATCAGTACAAAATCCGACCAGATGATTTTTCTCCTGATAAGTTAATTCGGAGGTTTCGGTGTAGTAGGTTCTGTCTACCATATTCTTTGAAGAATGAAAATAAGCTGTCAATGGAGATAAGTTGTCAACTATATATTTTGAAATAAACAATATAAATTACTTAATAACTATGTTAAGCTCACATGGGGGAAGAATTGGAGGTGTATCTACAAGGACCCAAATCGAAGGTCTCTCTTGCTCGATTGTAGGATCACCAAGATCCATGGTGACAAGCATACCCTCATCAAGACCATACATCTTGCAAAGTGCTTCCCAATTTTTGCAACCAAAATGGGTTACACTCTGAGCATTGTACAACTTTACTTGAAAATCCACACCATGATGGGTACTTAGGATAATTTTTTTTGTTTCGAAACTTTCATGGTCTTCAAAACCCATCCTCTCCAAGACATAGCGTCTTGCAAAGCATGGGATAAACTAGTCGATCTGGGAACTACTTCTATATATAGTTAAATAAAAGTAGTTTTATTAATTAAATCAACTATCTAGTTCAACTACTAAGCACTTACTATAAATAAATAAGTAGTACTTACTAAAAACAAACTACGTCTATATATAGTAAAATAAATTAGTTTATTAAATCAACTAGTTAGTTCAACTATATATAAACTACTTCTTATTTTTTTCCTTTTTCTAAATACTATGAACAAAAAAATCATTAAAATTCTATGAACAAAATTAATTACACAATCTAAATGTCACCAAAAAAATTTATTAACAATAATATCACCAAACATGCATATTCAATAATAATATCACCAAAAAAATCTATTAACAGAAAAAAATCTAACATAATATGAACAAATTAAATACTACACATCTAATCTAAAAAAATCTAATTAATCTAACAAAAAAATCTAACATAATATGAACAAATTAATTACTACACATCTAATCTAACAAAAAAATCTAATCTAACAAAAAAATCTATGAACTACATATCTAAATTACTACACATCTAACCTAAGAAAAAAATCTAATTAATCTAACAAAAAAATCTAACATAATATGAATAAATTAATTACTACACATCTAATCTAACAAAAAAAAATCTAATCTAACAAAAAAATCTATGAACTACATATCTAAATTACTACACATCTAATCTAACAAAAAAATCTAATTAATCTAACAAAAAAATCTAACATAATATGAACAAATTAATTACTACACATCTAATCTAACAAAAAAAATCTAATCTAACAAAAAAAAATCTATGAACTACATATCTAAATTACTACACATCTAACCTAACAAAAAATCTAATTAATCAAAAAAAAAAATCTAACATAATATGAACAAATTAATTACTACACATCTAATCTAACAAAAAAATCTATGAACTACATATCTAAATTACTACACATCTAATCTAACAAAAAAATCTAATTAATCTAACAAAAAAATCTAACATAATATGAACAAATTAATTACTACACATCTAATCTAACAAAAAAATCTAATCTAACAAAAAAAATCTACGAACTACATATCTAAATTACTACCCATCTAACCTAACAAAAAAAATCTATGAACTACAAAAAAAAATCTAACAAAAATAAAAAACAATGCTCACGTACGGCCGGCGACGGCGACGGCGAAGGCGACGGTTAGGGGCGGAGCGGGGCGGCGACGGCGTCGAGGCAGCGCGGGCCGGGGCCGCGACGTCGATCGGGGCGGCGCGGGCGGGCTAGGCGGGGCGCGCGGGCGGCGACGGCGCGGGGCGGGGCTGGGCGGGGCGGCACAGGGCAGCGACGGCGTCGGGGTGTGGCGGGGCGGGGCGGCGACGGCGTCGGGGCGGGGCGGCGATGGCGAGGTGGCGGCAGGTAGACGCGCGGCGACGGGAGTGGCGCAGGAGAGATCGAAGTCGCGCTAAGTGCTGTATATATAGCAAAGGCTTTGGTCCCGGTTCGTGGCACAAACCGGGACTAATGCCCCTTTAGTCCCGGTTGGTGTCACCAAACGGGACCAAAGGCCTCTTTTCAGCAGCCCAAAGGGCGGGAAACGAAGACCTTTGGTCCCGGAAACGCATTCGTTCCGGTTGGTTCAAACAACCGGGACCAAAGAGTGGCATTGGTACCGGTTGGTGCCACCAACCGGTACCAATGGACCCGTCTAACTACTTTTTTATTTTCTGCAGCTGTTTTTTTGTTGATTCTTCCTGCAACTGTTTTTTTAGTCCCACCTCGCCAAGCGAGAGGCACTCGCAGCTGTTTATAAGCCCTGAGTGCAGAGACAATGACGAAGAGGCTCAATGCTCCTGCACGTTGGTTAGCTTAAAGCCTTGAGAAATACGGTAGACTGCACAGAGCTATGTGCAGTGCACTTGACACTATTCCGAAAGGCTTGAAGCAAACTAACAAGCATTGCGCCTCTTTTTATTTTTAATGACTTATTACAACTCAGATATAAAAAGAAAAAAATAAATATAGCAGAAAAGAAAAAAAACTATATAGAAAACTACTCAGAAATGAAGAGAAGCAAAAAATAGTTGTGATTAACTGTACTAAAAAATAAGCATAGATGCTTATTTTTAATGACTTATTACAACTCAGAAATAAAAATAAAAAAATAAATATAGCAAAAAAGAAAAAATACTATATAGAAAACTACTCAGAAATGAATAGAAAAAAAAATACTTGTGATTAACTGTACTAAAAAAGGAGCATAGATGCTTATTTTTAATGACTTATTACAACTCAGAAATAAAAAGAAGAAAAAATAGTTGTGATTAACTTTACTAAAATATGAGCATATATGCTTATTTTTAATGACTTATTACAATTCAAAAATAGATAGAAGAAAAAATAGTTATGATTAACTTTACTAAAAAATGAGCATAGATGCTTGTTTTAATGACTTATTACAACTCAGAAATAAAAAGAAAAAAATAAGTATAGCAGAAAAGAAAAAAAACTATATAAAAAAACTACTCAGAAATGAGCATAGATGCGCTTATAGAGGAAATTCAACTTAAATTCATAAAAAAAATTCAAGAGAAATTCGTATGAATTTAGGCTAAATTCCCTATATAAGGGCAGCTATTTTCATTTTCAGAGGAGCGCAATAAGGCAGAGAGGGAGAGGCTTATAAACTGGTCTGATTCCCCTTCGGTTGGCGAGGTGGGACTAAACTCTGGGCGCAACGAGGACCAACCCTTTAGTCCCGGTTGGTGGAATGGACCGGGACTAATGGGCGTCCTTTGGTCCCGGTTCAGGCCACTAACCGGGACCAATGGTGGTGGGCCAGGAGCGAGGGCCATTGGTCCCGGTTCGTCCCACCAACCGGGACCAATAGGTCCAAACGAACCGGGACCAATGGCCCACGTAGCCCGGCCGGCCCCAGGGGCTCACGAACCGGGTCCAACGCCCCCATTGGTCTCGGTTCGGGATTGAACCGGGACAAATGGGCTAGACCGGCCTGGACCATTGGCCCCTTTTCTACTAGTGGTATGGTAACCCTGTACTGGAAATCATGTTGTTAGATAACGATGAACCTTCAAACTATGAAGAAGCGATGGCGGGCCCAAATTCCAACAAATGGCTTGAAGCCATGCAATCCGAGATAGAATCCATGTATGAAAACAAAGTATGGACTTTGACAAACTTGCCCGATGATCGGTGAGCGATAGAAAATAAATGGATCTTTAAGAAGAAGACGGACGCGGATGGTAATGTTACCATCTATAAAGCTCGACTTGTCGCTAAGGGTTATCGGCAAGTTCAAGGGGTTGACTACAATGAGACTTTCTCTCCTGTAGCGAAGCTGAAGTCCGTCCGAATCATGTTAGCGATTGCCACATACTATGATAATGAGATATGGCAGATGGACGTCAAAACGGCATTCCTTAACGGCTATCTTAAGGAAGAACTGTATATGATGCAGCCGGAAGGTTTTGTCGACCCTAAGAATGCTAACAAGGTATGCAAACTCCAGCGATCAATTTATAGGCTGGTGCAAGCATCTCGGAGTTGGAACATTCGCTTTGATGAGATGATTAAAGTGTTTGGGTTTATGCAGACTTATGGAGAAGCCTGCGTTTACAAGAAAGTGAGTGGGAGCTCTGTAGCATTTCTCATATTATATGTAGATGACATACTTCTGATCGGAAATGATATAGAACTTTTGGACAACATTAAGGCCTACTTGAATAAGTGTTTTTCAATGAAGGACCTTGGAGAAGCTGCTTACATATTAGGCATCAAGATCTATACGGATAGATCGAGATGCCTCATAGGTCTTTCACAAAGCACATACCTTGATAAGATATTGAAGAAGTTCAATATGGATCAGTCCAAGAAAGGGTTCTTGCCTGTATTGCAAGGTGTGAGATTGAGCTCGGCTCATTGCCCGACCACGACAGCAGATAAAGAAGAGACGAGTGTCATCCCCTATGCCTCAGCCATAGGATCTATTATGTATGCCATGCTGTGTACCAGACCTGATGTAAACCTTGCCGTAAATTTGGTAGGAAGTTACCAAAGTAATCCCGGCAAGGAACACTGGACAGCGGTCAAGAATATCCTGAAGTACCTGAAAAGGACAAAGGACATGTTTCTCGTCTATGGAGGTGATGAAGAGCTCGTCGTAAAGGGTTACGTTGATGCTAGCTTCGACACAGATCTGGATGAATCTAAGTCACAAACCGGATACGTGTATATGTTGAATCGTGGAGCAGTAAGCTGGTGCAGTTGTAAGCAGAGCGTCGTGGCGGGATCTACATGTGAAGCGGAGTACATGGCAACCTCGGAGGCAGCACATGAAGCAATATGGATGAAGGAGTTCATCACCGACCTAGGAGTCATACCCAATGCGTCGGGGCCGATCACTCTCTTCTGTGACAACACTGGAGCTATTGCCCTTGCCAAGGAGCCCAGGTTTCACAAGAAGACCAGGCACATCAAGCGTCGTTTCAACTCCATCCGAGAAAATGTTCAAGATGGAGACATAGATATTTGCAAAGTACATACAGATGTGAATGCCACAGATCCATTGACTAAATCTCTTCCGCGAGCAAAACATGATCAACACCAGAACTCTATGGGTGTTCGATTCATCACAATGTAACTAGATTATTGACACTAGTGCATGTGGGAGACTGTTGGAAATATGCCCTAGAGGCAATAATAAAAGGATTATTATTATATTTCCTTGTTCATGATAATTGTCTTTTATTCATGCTATAATTTTGTTATCCGGAAATCATAATACATGTGTGAATACATAGACCACAATATGTCCCTAGTGAGCCTCTAGTTGACTAGCCCGTTGATCAACAGATAGTCATGGTTTCCTGACTATGGACATTGGATGTCATTGATAACGGGATGACATCATTAGGAGAATGATGTGATGGACAAGACCCAATCCTAAGCATAGCACAAGATCGTGTAGTTCGTTTGCTAGAGTTTTTCCAATGTCAAGTATCTTTTCCTTAGACCATGAGATCGTGTAACTCCCGGATACCGTAGGAGTTCCTTGGGTGTACCAAACGTCACAACTTAACTGGGTGACTATAAAGGTATTCTACGGGTATCTCCAAAAGTGTCTGTTGGGTTGACACGGATCGACACTGGGATTTGTCACTCCGTATGACGGAGAGGTATCTCTGGGCCCACTCGGTAATGCATCATCATAATGAGCTCAAAGTGACCAAGTGTCTGGTCACGGGATCATGCATTGCGGTACGAGTAAAGTGACTTGCTGGTAACGAGATTGAACGAGGTATTGGGATACTGATGATCGAATCTCGGGCAAGTAACATACCGATTGGCAAAGGGAAATTGTATACGGGGTTGCTTGAATCCTCGACATCGTGGTTCATCCGATGAGATCATCGAGGAGCATGTGGGAGCCAACATGGGTATCCAGATCCCACTGTTGGTTATTGACCAGAGAGCCGTCTCGGTCATGTCTATGTGTCTCCCGAACCCGTAGGGTCTACACACTTAAGGTTCGGTGACGCTAGGGTTGTAGAGATATTAGTATGCAGCAAACTGAAAGTTGTTTGGAGTCCCGGATGAGATCCCGGACGTCACTCGGAGTTCCGGAATGGTCCGGAGGCAAAGAATTATATATGGGAAGTCGAGTTTCGGCCATCGAGAAAGTTTCGGGGGTCACGGTATTGTACCGGGACCACCGGAAGGGTCCCGGGGGTCCACTGGGTGGGACCACCTATCCCAGAGGGCCCCACGGGCTGAAGTGGGAGGGGAACCAGCCCCTGGTGGGCTGGTGAGCCCCCTTGGGCCCCCCCTGGGCCTAGGGTTGGGAACCCTAGGGGAGGGGGCACCTCCACTTGCCTTGGGGGGCAAGGCACCCCCCTTGGCCGCCGCCCCCCTTGGAGATTCAATCTCCTAGGGCCGGCGCCCCCCCAAGGGTCCCTATATAAAGAGGGGGAGGGAGGGCAGCCGCACCCCTTGCACTTGGCGCCTCCCTTCCCCCTTGCTACACCTCTCCCTCCCGCAGACGCTTGGCGAAGCCCTGCCGGGATCCCTACTGCATCCACCACCACGCCGTCGTGCTGCTGGATCTTCATCAATCTCTCCTTCCCCCTTGCTGGATCAAGAAGGAGGAGACGTCACGCTGACCGTACGTCAAGTTGTTGCCCCTCTACCGCTCCCTCACAAAGGTGGACGTGGGGGATGGGAGATGCTGCTCCTTCTGGTGGGACTGCTGGCTTCCCAGTGGATCGCTCGCCTCGGCCTTTCCCTCTCTCCTCTCACATGTCGTCGCGGACGAGGTCACGGTCTGGCAAGTGCGGCAGCGTGGCCTCACCAGCTTCCTGGTTCCAAGGCTCACTGCCGCGGGCGCGCGTGAGCTGCGAGCTGTTCAAAGGATGCTGGACGAGGCGCCTCGACACGAGAGACACGACGAGCGTCTTCTGGTTCATGCAAGGGCGCGCGGAGGGGCTTTGTCCTCCAGCTCGGTCTATGCCCTCATGCGGTTCGGTGGGGTGAGCGCGGCTTACGCCGCCATGATCTGGAGCGTGCGTGTGCCGTCCCGCGTCAAATTCTTCTGCTGGTTGCTGGTACAACGACGCATACACACGCGAGACGCCCTGCTGCGGAAGAGCATTCTCGCTCAAGATGAGGCCGGCTACCCGCTGTGCCCCGTCGCTCTCGAGACTGCGGACCGCCTGATGTTTGCCTGCCCGTTCGTGGCAGGTTTTTGGCAGAGCGTCGGGATATGTGCGGACGGAGCCTCGGTGTGCCACTTGAACTCTCTGGTCAGTATGGCGAGCAGCGTCGTCGACTCGGGGGTGGAGTTTGTGATGCTATGCTGCTGGCACCTGTGGAAGCATCGCAACGCCGTGGTGTTCCAGCGACAGGTGCCGTCCTTGACCAGGACTTTGCAATGTTGTAGGGAGGATGCCGATCTATGGCGTGTTCGCCTGCAACAAGAACGCCGGGTCCATGTTGACTCTTGGCTAAGGGCTCTCGCCCACTAGGCTATCGCCAACTAGGCCTGTCTCCCTTCACGGGGTTATGCCCCCGTTCGACCAGTCTATAACCAAAGCTCTCTTTGTATACTTCTGGGGGCCTAGCCCGCCGTGATTGCAATATATTCAGGTGGGGGAAACTCCCCCCCCACCCCCCCCCTAAAATTCAAAAAAAAAATTATGCGCCATTGTCCCATCCTGAACCTGTTCATGAATACAACAACCAATTAACAGACATACAAAAGATTGATACAAAATATCGACCTTGTTTAATATCCCTAGGAAAATATCTTGTAATCCTTATTCCGTGAACTACGCTAGTGCTAGCCTCATCTCCAGGATTTGAGTAGTTAACTAATTGACTACAGATAAATACAACAAACCTGGTTAGCAATGATCTGTGATGACATCAATTACAATTAAACAAATGGCATTAGTCGTCTCGAACCATACGGAGGGGCTCACCTGAGATCATGGAGAGCGATGTCAGAGCCGAGTTGGGCGCACGACCAACAGTGAGGTAGGGGATTATGTTTTCTCTTACTCAGGGAGGCACATGTTGCTTCTCCACTTTGCACCAACATAACATGAACCAATCCGGTGCAGGCTAGAGGGTAGGACTCATATATCCGTCAGGTAGAGGAGGGAGCAGAGATGTCGCGGTGATGTTAAAGAGGAGGGAGTGGCATCCGACGGCAAGCTAACTGCAGCACCACATTGCTGGGCTAAATCTGTTCCAGCCAGATGCCTTGCATCGGTGGTTGGCATTTATGGCTGCCCTTAACTTTTACCTCTTAAAAACTGAACCTTCTGTAAGTAGCAACTCGACCAATCAAACCTGATGAATTTCATTGAAATTATGTCATACAGGGCTACATGATGGTGTAATATTAGAGTTAAGTCGATCAATTTTGGCAGACAATTATATATCTTGCTTTAATTAAGTTGCCATAGCCAGTAGATTGGAAGTGCTAATGAATAGATACTACATCCTAGTTCTTGATGTTGATTAGTAAACCTATTCGTAGGCCCATAGCAGGCCATATAATCACACTTTAGATGTTTGAGAATCAACCGATAAATACCTTACCTGGAGAGACCAACAACTATCCATTACTATCGACCACTGCATTATGGACGCTGCAATAAGTATATCTTTATCCGAGATTGCTTTTACACGGCGTCGATGATAGAAGCTCCTGAAGTCTTCCTTATCATACTCGCTTATTCATTGCCAGATATCCTTGCATCCTTACAACACGGGACCTCGAGCCACGGCAAGTAATGCATCCTGATCGGAAGCTCAACTTCAGTTCGAGGACGATATGCGCCCTGGATATTGTGGCAAAGCCATCCTATCCATTCACACGATCAACAATTTATTGTGCTGCTTCTAGGCTCAGCCCTGATCATGAATATATTGCCCATCAAAAGGCTGTACCGCTTCATAATGGTGTCGACGTGGCCGATAAATTTGGCGGCTTCGTGTACTGAAAATTTGGGACTACGAAAGGAAAGATTGATGCAATATATGGAACGATCCTATAGGTAGCAAAGGGAGGTTGGCGTGGGCTTGCTGACGACCGGGGACGAAGGAGGAACGAAGTGGAGGGGTTGCAAGGGGTCAGGATCCTTTGCAGTACAGTACGGTGTTGTAGAGTCACTGCCATGTGGGACTGGCCCTACATGTCATCCACACTACAGTACCATACGGTACTGCAGAGGATCTCAACCCGGTTGCAAGAGGGGGAAGAAGACGCATGTCTACCATGCCATGAGGGGCCAAGGAAGTTACGTCTACAATAGTCTCACGTTGGGACTTGTATTGTTCTACTAAACAATAGTTATTTGGCTGGAGAGTTAGGTCCACAATTCCTCACGTTGGAGACTCTTATAATTCTAGTCTAGTACTCTAAAATTAACTTTTTTCATCTGGACCGTAGATTTAGTATCAGAAGGTTAAATTTATGTGTTTTCTGAAAATTAACGTGGATACTTCATTGGTGCTTCCAATTAGTAAATACTATAAGATAGGGTGCTACCAATATTGCGCCTTCCAAAGCAATACTTTCCTGATTTGTTGGCCGTGAAAATCACGACCGAGTATTGCCCGCACGATTTGAAAATCACGAGAGACCGTTTCTCCCACGATCCGACTGGGCTGCGTGTGTGATGTGCTAAAACGGCTGCCATGGCACTTCATTGCACCGCGAAATGCGCTGCCATGACAACAAATTCTGCTGCCATGGTAGGAATTGCTGCAACGGTTGGGTGGACGCCATGGTCGAGAACTCGAGATCGGCGGCAGTGCACGCACAACAGCGATGGCGAGCGGCGGCAAGAGGCTACGGCAGAAGGGGAGGAGAGGATGGAAGGAGAGAGGATGCTCGGGGACACGGTGGTTCATCCGAGGGCTGCCGGTGGCCGCAATGACGAGGAATGGCGACGGCGGTGATCGTGTTCTCTCGGTCGGCTCGGTGAAAGACCGGACCGGACCGAGATTTTTTCGGGTCGAATTTTGCAGACCGGACCGACTGTTTTCTCTAGCGGGCCAGGACCGAGCGGGCCAAGACTGAACGGGCCACGAGCGGGCCAGAAAGACCGCTCGCTACGTCGAAACTGAGGTGTGTCGACTAGTGAAGAGGCAGATGCAAACCTCTCGGGCGAGCATTTGGACACTGGTGATAGCACAAAGTTTTGGTTTTCATGGCGCTCGCCACCATAGTGCTGGAGTTCGCGCCAAGGATCATCATGCCACTGATTACGTGCGTTGTGCCACCGCAGAGCGGGCCGCCACCAGCGGATGCGTTAGGCTGCCACGACTTGAATGTATAATGCACAAGTGCCGCCAGATCTAGTGACAACACCATGTCTTCCTCCTCACACCATGACCCTTGACGGATCATCGTGTGATGTGCGGTGGCTCGGTATGTTTATGTGAAGCTGCAGTTGCAGTTGCGCTGTTGGAAGTTGCGCGAATCACGCGGTAGCATGGATCCGATGTCGACCCGGAGGTGGTGGCGCAAGGACTAGCTCACCAGTGTGCCATGTAGTGTTCACAAAGCAACACGTTGTTGTAGCCGGGATGAGGGCAATAGACATCAAGTGGTGGCATCTGGTGGCGGAGATGCAGTGCGTTGTGACAACGTAGATGATGGAGCTCACTGCAGTGGTGGTTCTAGCGAGAGGCTGAACTGTGGATCGACCTCGGCGTGTATCCGGTCCCGGATCGTTGGGTGACACCTTAGAGTTGGCGTCGTGTCTCACTTTTGTGGTGGCCGTGCGCGTGGATCCAATGTTTATGTGTGCGGGTCAAATGCGGCGACAAGCGTGAGTTGGTGAAGCTCGGCATTGGCGTGGTGTGCCATATCAGAAGAAGATCTGGCACGACGCACTAGGAATTGGCTCGGTCTCATTGGGAGCTGTTGTCGGCGAACATCATCAAGGCGGTGCAGGGGGTGATGGCTGCTAGGCACTATCGTGGAGAGCACATGACAACAATCAGGCAGACGGCCATGTGCTAATGGTCGAAAAATACACGGTGACGTCTTCCCTTCAGGAAAATTCTCCTTTGGGTACCTAGTTCTTTATGAACAAGTATGTAGGGTGGTGGACGATGGCTATGACTCCAGGCATCGCGAATTTATTCTCTTCGGTTAAGAACTCATAGTCTTGCCTGCTGGCTGATTAGGCAGAGTCCACCTCTGCACTTGTTACCTTTTTAATGTGTTGGTGCGAAGATCTACTTCAGGGTGATGGACCTCGGTCTGATAGCTGGTTAGACCAGCCAACATCGGTGCGCGAGTGGTTGTTCCTTCTTGGAGTAGGAGGGATGCTATACACATGACATGCTGCAGATGATTTTCGGACGACGCATCTCATTAAGCCGTCGGTGCATACTGCACACCTGGACAACACCATCCATTCCTCCGTCGTGCAAACTTCATTTGAGAACTTCCGTCCATGTAGTAGTTTCGTTGGAGGAGTTGCCGTGAAGTGTTGCACCGTTTATCTTTTAATGTGTCATCGTAGGTTAGGTGGCATGATTTGGGAATACTATCGCGAGGCATGTCCTCTGTGGATGGCCTCAAGTTTGTTGTCCTATTTGTACGCCTTCCCCTTCCACTTCTGCCAATGGTGAAGCCACTTTTTCATTTGGAAGAGCACACATTAACAAATGAACAACCTGTTTCCCTCCTGTGCATGCCAATTCTACCCTTGTTTCCCGCCGGAGTGCACCCGGTTCACAAATATATAAACCTGTCCAACCCCGCACTCTGATACCACTATTCATGTGTCTTTCACTTTCTCCGGCGAGTACCCCTGTACCCCTTCGTCGCATCAACTTGAGCCTGCATCTTCCCCACGGCCATGTTGCAGTGCACGGGTCGTCCACGTGAAACTTCCCAAGGCGAGACTGAAGAGGGCATAGTCAGAGACGGAGTTCTTGGAGAGGGCTTGGGAATTCTCTGACTTGCTCAAGGAGGACGTGCTCCGTAAGGCTGAATCGGCCTTCGGGCTGCATGCCCTTCTCGCCGCCCACTACTATCTTGTCCGCATATCAGACGCGGCCTAAGAAAAAATGGACGTTGTGTGGATGCAATGCTTCAGAGCCGCCACCATGAGCCGCATAGCGATGCCCAAAAGTTGATGGACCACATGGCGATAAAAGTGGAAGCCGCCCAAGTAGACCCCGCAGGTGTGGTCACTTTCCAACGGAGGAAGAGCCGAACTAGAGGGGATAAAATATATGTTTTCAAAGCTTCAGATTAGAGTTAGTATTTATTACGTTGTGGAAATCATATTAAAATTCAATGTTGAAATCAAGTTTTAAGCCTCAGTTGATGTTCAATGGGATGGGCATGAAATAGATCTTGTTAAGCCAATGGCAAATGAGAACCACATGAAGAAAGATCTTGGAGAGTGTTATGGTGATTCTAGGTTCACGTGTTGCCTTTGCATCATTCAAAACAACTTGGAGTGCTCAATATGCATTATGGGGCTGCGGATACGGGACTTTGCTAGTGTTGCTCTTACAAGAGACAACACTATTTATTGGACTAGCCACAGTTTGTAGAAAGAAAAGTTTATATTTATTCATATCTTTTATGACATCCTCTCCTAAGCCATGGCTCATTGTCCATAAATAGATGGTTCCTCCAAGTAGGATGATAGTGATGCAGGCAGTGCTAGATTCCGTCTCCTGCTAAGAGAAGCACATAAAAAGAGGAGAGCATCAGAGTCCAGTATATTACCTGGCGGAAACGACACAACATATTGTTGGATTTCCACGATATGAATGGGATGTATTGGGAGCATAAGTTGAAGACAGACAACTGTAGCAAGCTTTGAGCGAGGTGTTGGTAGATGCCCCAGACTCGTCGAGTACTTTCGAACAGCACGATGAAACTGCCTAGTGCTGCCTCTCCGTTGTGCTGCCAGCCGGTGCTTTTGGCCTATGCATCGAGCATGTACAAATGGTAATATTTTCAGCTGCAAATGCACGCAGGCTGGATGAGATTGGTTGCAGAACGTGATGTGCTCGTCGCACCTAGTGTCTTTTTGCTGCTTTCGGTCTAGATTTCACAAGGGGGATTCACGATATGTAGCAGGTAGGAACTATGTAGGGGGTTTAAAAAGCACCCTCTATCCAAAAAAATGTACTAGCAGCTAGCTATAAGGGCAAGGCCAACACTCTAGGATGGACTGGTGCCCCAGCTGCCAGGTCGGCTCGGATAATTGAACTTGAAAAAAAAGGTGCTGCTTGCAGCGCTAGATGGGATCTTTCAAAGGAGGCTCGTTCTCCGGTGAAAAAGGTGCAAGGCAGCAAATGAGAAAGTGCTGGACAACACCATTGCTGAGCTAAACACACTAGTAGAAAAGGGGGCATTGGTCCAGGCCGGGTCAGCCCATTAGTCCCGGTTCAGTTCAGAACCGGGACCAATGGTGGCATTGGACCCGGTTCGTGAGCCCCAGGGGTCGGCCGGGCCACGTGGGCCATTGGTCCCGGTTCGTCTGGACCTTTTGGTCCCGGTTGGTGGGACGAACCGGGACCAATTGGCCTCGCTCCTGGCCCACCACCATTGGTCTCGGTTGGTGGCATCATTTCTGTTGAGTTTCATTTTATTACATCATCATTTCTGTTGGGTTTTATTCATATATGTATTAACCCCTTTCTTGAAATTAGACGTGGCAGATGTGAGATGAGCTCCTAGAACAAGATCGCATGAAAGCAATTCAAGAGTAATTGGTGGGATTCTTTCTTGACCACGTCATCAATAAAGCCGGAGAATACCATGTGGAAGTTGATTTCAATTGCTAGGGTATTGTAAGAGATCTTACATATTGTATATGTATGTATAGCCAGTAGCGTCGGATAGATAATACGAAAACTTGTTGTTCGACCAATCTCTCGGAGAAGGAGAGGTCGATCAATCACTTCTCTCGGTATGCATGACGAATTTCTGTACTTAAAGGTCCCTTCATTTTCTTACTAGCTAGCGTGTCGAGGGCCTCTCTATGCACAGTACGTAGCGTCGACCAAGCACGGACATAAGAGAGGACACTTCTCTCTATTAATTAGCTAGCTAACACAATATATGAAACACCTAAATTAACCCCCCAAACCCCCAACCCCCCCCCCCCCCTTAAAAAAACAAAAACCCCAGCAACTAAATTGCTGACGCGTGGACGCCTTTTGGTCCCGGTTGGTGCCACCAACCGGGACCAAAGGCCCTCCTGTCTGGGCTCGGCGCACCGGCCACGTGGAGGCACATCTATCCCGGTTCCTGTTAGAACCGGGACTAAAGGGAGGAGGCATTAGTAACGACCCTTCAGTCCCGGTTCAAGAACCGGGACTAAAGGCCCTTACGAACCAGGACAAATGCCCCCTTTTCTACTAGTGACAGTACCATGCTACTTTATTCTACTGAGAAAAAGCTACCAAACCTGAGAACAATACTACTGCTTCCGTTGGATGAAGGTAGAATTAAACAGTAGCTTCAGTTACTTTTTATCTAGGTGGAGCATGGGGCACTAGTATAGTGATGCCTCCATATCCCATGCCCTAAACCAGCCTTATATCCCTTTATCCAATTACGTCAAGCCGACACGTGATTATCTAACACGTGGGTTCCCTCCATGTTCATGTCTGGGTTACTGTCTGCGCCGCCTGCTCATATTTTTATTGTCTGACGAGGTTGCTTTTACAATGCTTGCGCCTTCTCCAGGTCACTGGTACTGCTGGTATATCTGTATCTCTGCTATGGAAAAAAAAGGTGCCCACCGGAAGTGGACGCAAAGTCCTTAGCTGTGTGTAAGTCCACCGGAAGAGCAAGATGGTAGGGATGCAATCATGTTTTCCATCTAGTTTGAAAAAATGTTGGGTTTATTCATATACTGTATCACGTCCTCTCATAAGCCATACCATGCTCGTTGCAAATAAATAGATGGCCCCTCCAAGTAGCCCGATATTGATACAGGCAGTTATAGATTCTGCTTACTGCTAACCAAGTGTGCCAGGACCCACCCCACATCGGCTAGGCTGAAGAGGACCGCACCGAGATGGGGTTCTAGGTGAGGGCTTGGAACTTCTCCAAGTGGGTCGTCAAGGAGGACACGATGCGTAAGGCTGAATAAGCCGTCGGGCCGCACCGCCTTCAGGCTGCCCACCACTACGTTGCCCACATACCGGACACGCCCTACGCAGAAATGGACAACACTTCAAATCCGTCACCAAGAGCCTCATCGATGACGCCCACAAGTTCGTAGACCGTGTGATGACAGAAGTTGATGCCGCCCAAACAGTCCATGCATGCGAGGTCACTTCTAGATGGAGCAAGAGCTCAAACTAGATGGGAATAATTTTATGTTTCCAACGGTTCAAATCATTTTGTAAATTAGTATTTATTATGTTGTTGAAATTGTATTAGAAATCGATGTTGAAATCAAGTTCGGAGCCTCAATGGTTGTTTGATGAGATGTCATGAAATTGATCTTGTTAAGTCAATGACGAGTGGGCTCCACATGAAGGAACCTTTTGGAAGCTCTGTTAGGGCGATTCTCTGTTTACATGTTGCCTTTGCAGCGTTCAAAACATTTTGGAGTCCTCCATAGGCATTATGGAGGTGCTATAGTTACTTTAACAAGAGACAACACCATTTATTAAACTAGCCATAGTTTGCAGTTTTTTTTTGTATTTATTCATATCTTTTATCACATTTTCTCATAAGCCATTCCATGCTCGTTGCCCATAAATAGATGGCTCCACCATGTAACACGATAGTGATATAGGCAGGGCCGAGTCTACCTAAGAAGAGAACATAAAAGGAGGAGAGTATCAGAGTCCAGTATGAATGGGATGTATAGGGAAATGGGAACTTAAGTTGAAGACCGACAACACGGCCTTCAGCAAAGTGTAGGGGCAGCCACCAAACTTGTGGAGTACTTTCCAATAGAGCAACGAAGCTTCAAGGGCTGCCTCCCCAATGCGCTCTTAGCCGGTGCTTTCGGCCTAAGCAACAAGCACTTACAAACGAGAAGCTTGTTGACCAATCTCTCTGTTTTACGTCTGCCAACAACAACTAATATTGTGGTGATTGGTACCAGCGCAGTGCCCCCATGGATGTCATCCGGCTATGTAAACCACTCACTACAGTACCTCTAGCACCCATCATGAGGCCGATTAGTTTCTATTAATTTTCCATATCGTCCGATCTCCAGTAAGTCATCTAGCTACGCGCGTCTAACATCCCCATGGCCCATCGCTGCAGGCATGTCCCATATTAATGTTTTCAATTCCTATGGTTAACTTCTAATAATATACAGTAGGACTCTCTTCTACTACGTCTTTCGAAGAACACCAAGAACTAGGATTTTGTCGGTGCTCCAGTTTGCATTCAGTGTTTTCCTGATTTGATAGCAATATTTGGTGTATTGTTGTTCATCCAAAAAATGAGCAATTCACACTAAGATCGTCAACACTTCTTCAAAAACAAAATCACTCGCAGTTTAAATAAAAGGAAGCATCAGTAGAAATAAATGGCCACAACAGTTGGTATGTGAAGTTTGGTGAAGGAATAATGTCTGAGGCCACACACTATATTCATTCATTGACCTTATATATATACCTAGTTTGGTGTGTAACACAATCATCTTTGCCAGCGAGACAATGAGCAAGTGTGGGAGGAGAGTAAATCTGACGAGGACGATTAGTGTCGTCATCGATGGTAAAATCTTTGGGGAGTGAGATGCATCCAAAATTAGCGGAATGATTGGTCTAGCTAGAACTGTGTTGTAGAGTTGGACGGAGATTTGTAGCTCGCACGAGTGGAGGCACGCGAACTATGCGCCACCAATTTGTGCCTTGATTTGGATTTATTACGTGATTTTTTGATGAAACAGCAATGCGCGAGCTATGTTCTGTGCACTTACTTCACGTCCATAAAGCCAGATTCTCAGCCTAGCATAGAGGGAACCCAAAGTTGTAGTTTAAGTATCCATGACCATATCTTTTGTTGGTAGGAAACAATGGCCACGTGTGGGAGTATCGATAGGTTACTGTCACCAGAAGGTGCATGGAGGGATCTACACACTATTTGTCAAGGTGTTTGGGGGTGTGATCTCCAAGATTGAGATGCATCGGGAATTCGAGCTAGAGTGGCAATTGGACTCATTGTAAAACGAGTTGGGAAAACAGCGTGTAGTGCACCTTAATCGTCCAAATCTCACACAAGACTTGAACTGTAGTTCTTCAGTTGAGTTTGTTTTTGCAACATCTCTACTCCTAATGTCTCAGTCCGTAGGTCGTTCGTTTGTTTTGTTCGTTTTCCACCAAGTGATCGATATATGCCCCACCAAGCGATCTCCCTCCCACCGATTTTTCCCCCTCCCTCCGAAAACCAACACCAATTTTAATTCATCACCAGACCCATACATCCCATGACAAAAAAAAAACCAAACCAACCCTTCCATCATTCCAGCGATCGCACCCTTCCATACAGGAAACAATGCCCACGTGTGGGAGTATCGATAGGTTAATGTCACCGGAGGGTGTATGTAGGGATCTACACTCTTTTTGTCAATGGAGTTTGGGGGTGTAATCTCTAAGATTGAGATGCCCCGGTAATTGGGCTAGACTGGCAAGTAAACTCGTTGTAAAACCATTCATGGATGGCGCCATGGTAGACCACCGAATAGACCACCTGCTATACCTGTCATCATTGCCACAGGGCCCGCCGCCGCACCTCTGACTTCAGCGCAACAAAACAACCCGAGGTAATCGCACGGAGACGTTGGAGAAGAGCCGACTACCACAAACATTGTAACTCCTCCAACATCGCTTGCCTTCGCCGGCATTGCCACCAACCCAACCATCTTCCACCGGTCCCTCTTGCCAATGCCCCACTCCAAAGAAAAAGCCTCAAGAGGGGATACGTGACCCAGGTGTGGCCTTCATCTGATCACACGGATCTAGGGTTTCTCCTGGAGTTGCAGCGACCGACCTATGCATGAGGGGAGAGGAAGCAAACAACAATGCCTCCAAGAAGGTCCACGACTCCCACATACGTCCCCATTGCTGATCATAGGCCATAGGCCGAGACATGGTTTTCACTCGAGGTTCCGAACACACCCTCAACGACCCACATCGGCATTGGCAAGACCACCAACCAAGAACAACCCATCAACAAAGAGGCACAGAGTAGCTAGCCGCACCTTGTGGAGGCCACCAGCGGCCAAAACTGCAGCGGCCAAGTCAGATCCGCACACGACAAATGAGGAGCAGAGCCACCGGACGTAGCTATCACCGTCGTGCCCTACCGAGCACCATGCTAGCAAGAGAGCAGGGAACGCCACCAGAGGCTGAGGACCAGCACGGTACACGGCTGTAGTCTACGTTGGACGACCAGAGACGCCAATCCACTGTGACGCACCTACAAGACAGCAAAGGCCACCCCTCTAGAGCGTTGGTGCACTCGCGGTCCGTGCGGCATCAAGATGCCGCGCGCACCTGTCTACGGCCACCGAGCCTCGCCCCCACGCGCACCCACCCATGGCCACAGTTCCGTGCCGCAGCCTGCCACATCTGAGTCGCACACGCCCCGTGCGCACCCCAACAGTTGGCCGTTCCTGGGCTTGCGCTCCATGTTGCGCGGCGCCACTCCCTCCTGAGCCATCCTGCACACCGCCCCGAACCACTACGAGCCAGAATCCCCCCAAAGTGAACAGCCCATGCTGCTCGCCCAGGAGGAGGAAGAGGGCCCCACGGCCACCAAGCCGTGCAGGCTAGACTCGGCAACTCCTGCCGGCGGTGGCGAGGGGAAAGGGACGCTGGTGTGAGGCTCTGGCAGGAGCTAGGGTTCGCTTCCTGGTCGCCCGCGGGAGCGACCGAGGGGAGAGAGTTTTTCTTTTCATCTGTGTTTCTTTAAAGGGCGATGCTAGGCGCGCACCGGCCGAAAGTTTCGGCCGGTCCTGCCCCAGCCCTTGGATGCGAGCCTGCGTGGCCACTGGATGCTAGGCGCAAAAAAAAACGATTCGTCATGGGTGTCTCAGGTTAGATCTGTTGGGGAACGTAGCAGAAATTCAAAAAATTTCCTACGTAACACCAAGATCTATCTATGGAGAGACCAACAACGAGTAGAAAGGAGAGTGCATCTACATACCCTTGTAGATCGCTAAGCGGAAGCGTTCAAGTGAACGGGGTTGATGGAGTCGTACTCGTCGTGATTCAGATCACCGATGATCAAGTGCCGAACGGACGGCACCTCCGCGTTTAACACACGTACAGCCCGGTGACGTCTCCCACGCCTTGATCCAGCAAGGAGAGAGGGAGAGGTTGAGGAAGACTCCATCCAACAGCAGCACAACGGCGTGGTGGTGGTGGAGGAGCGTGGCAATCCTGCAGGGCTTCGCCAAGCACCTACGGGAGAGGAGGAGGTGTCACGGGAGGGAGGGAGGCGCCAAGGGCTCAGGTATGGATGCCCTCCCTCCCCTCCACTATATATAGGGGCAGAGGAGAGGGGGGAGGCGCAGCCTTGCCCCCTCCTCCAAGGAAGGGGTGCGGCCAAGGAGGGGGGAGGAGTCCATCCTCCCCAAGGCACCTCGGAGGTGCCTTCCCCCTTTAGGACTCTTCCCTCTAGGGTTCCCTAGGCGCATGGGCCTCTTGGGGCTGGTGCCCTTGGCCCATGTAGGCCAAGGCGCACCCCCTACAGCCCATGTGGCCCCCCGGGGCAGGTGGCCCCACCCGGTGGGCCCCCGCGACCCTTCCGGTTGTCCCGGTACAATACCGATGACCCCGAAACTTGTCCCGATGGCCGAAACAGGACTTCCTATATATAAATCTTTACCTCCGGACCATTCCGGAACTCCTCGTGACGTCCTGGATCTCATCCGGGACTCCGAACAACATTCGGTTACCACATACAAGCTTCCTTTATAACCCTAGCGTCATCGAACCTTAAGTGTGTAGACCCTACGGGTTCGGGAGACATGCAGACATGACCGAGACGTTCTCCGGTCAATAACCAACAGCGGGATCTGGATACCCATGTTGGCTCCCACATGTTCCACGATGATCTCATCGGATGAACCACGATGTCAAGGACTCAATCGATCCCGTATACAATTCCCTTTGTCTAGCGGTATTTTACTTGCCCGAGATTCGATCGTCGGTATGCCGATACCTTGTTCAATCTCGTTACCGGCAAGTCACTTTACTCGTTCCATAACACATCATCCCGTGATCAACTCCTTGGTCACATTGCGCATATGATGATGTCCTACCGAGTGGGCCCAGAGATACCTCTCCGTTTACACGGAGTGACAAATCCCAGTCTCGATCCGCATAAAACAATAGATACTTTCGGAGATACCCGTAGTGCACCTTTATAGTCACCCAGTTACGTTGTGACGTTTGATACACCCAAAGCACTCGTACGGTATCCAGGAGTTACACGATCTCATGGTCAAAGGAAGAGATACTTGACATTGGCAAAGCTCTAGCAAACGAACTACACGATCTTTGTGCTAGTCTTAGGATTGGGTCTTGTCCATCACATCATTCTCCTAATGATGTGATCCCGTTATCAACGACATCCAATGTCCATAGCCAGGAAACCATGACTATCTGTTGATCACAACGAGCTAGTCAACTAGAGGCTCACTAGGGACATATTGTGGTCTATGTATTCACACGTGTATTACGATTTCCGGATAATACAGTTATAGCATGAATAAAAGACAATTATCATGAACAAGGAAATATAATAATAATACTTTTATTATTGCCTCTAGGGCATATTTCCAACAAGATCTGCATCTCCTGCTCGGTGTCCTCGTCGCCGCGCCTCCAGTCCCCTCTGGTGGCCGTCCTTGGCGCCGGTCTCCGTCCTCATTGCCGGCTCGCGGCCCTCGCCTCGGTCGCCGGTCGCCATCCTTGTTGCCGCCAGGTCGCCGTCCTTGCCCCCGCTTGCCGATCTCCGTCCTTGTTGCCGCCTGGTCGCCGTCCTCGCCCCGGTCGCCGTCCTCGTCGCCCCCGGTCGCCGTCCTTGCCGCCCCCGGTCGTCGTCGCCATCCTCGTCGCCACCAGTGTTCGCCCGGCTCCCCTGGTTGAAGCTTTTTTGTCATTACCGTTTGAAGCTTTTTCTCCTGGCGGTTGAAGCTTTTCCATTGCCATTTGAAGCTTTTTCCACCATTGAAGCTTTTCGCACATACCATTGAAGCTTTCTCTACAATGGATGTAACTTTTCTGATTATGCAGTGTATGGTTGTAGCTTTCTCTTTCAATGGTTGTAGCTTTTTTCATCTACGGTTGAAACTTTTCTATCAACGGTTGCAGCTATTTTTCTTTGTATCAGTCTTGGTTAATGTTTTCTCTATCGTTTCGGTTGAAGCTTTTTTTCATCAAGGGTTGTAGCATTTTATGTCAACGGTTGTAGCATTCCGCCATGGCAATGACTGCTCACATCTTTTCATATATCTGGTTGAAGCTTTTTTCATCTCGTTTGAAGCTTTTTGGTAAGCGGTTGTAGCATTTTGCGGTACTGTTTGCAGCTCCTCCTGCACCATTTGCGACCTCCTCTCTCTCTCTCTCTCTCTCTCTCTGGTCCCAGCAAAACAAAAGGGCGGTTGTAGCATTTTGTAACACTGGTTGCAGCTCCATCGACTGCCGTTTGTAGCTCATGCGCGGCGCACTGTCGTCATTTAAATGGTTCCAGCAAAAAAGAAGCTGTTTGTAGCATTTGATTGCAGCTCTGACGAGGGTCGTTGAGGGTGCGGGGCTGAGAGAGGGAAAAAAGGGAGGGAGGAGGCGCTAGTTGTCGATGTCTTCTCCTCCCTGCCATGGCTCGCCCTATGAGCAAGGCCTCATTCAGGCCGGTGTGCTGCATGTGAGCCTGAAGATGGAGGAACTGAGCGGTTATGGCAGCTTTTAGTGCGCGTCGTGAGGTAGAAGAAAGGGGTAGGTGGAAAAACGGTTCGTACGGGAAAAGGGGAAAGACCGAGGCCTGGGAACGCACGATCTCACTTGATCGCAAGGCCCGCGTGCGACCGGTGCAAGTTTCGGCCGGCGCACTGGGTAGAAACATTTCCCTTCTTTAAATCGGCCTTTATGAAAAACAACTATATGGAGCAAATTCTCATCATGTCTTAAATGCAAAATCCTATCCAATGAACATTCATGACACTTATCAAAGGGCGTAAATTGCATATGTCAGATAACACCTGAAAAAGCGTTCGGGAACAAATGCAATTTTCATAAAAAAAACTAAGGAACAACTAATGCCTTCATGTGTGTGCTTCTGTTTGAGCGATCAAAGTTGAGAGAGCTAGTTTGTACCAGGCGACAGTGGTTATAACTTACAATGGGCCAGAGATTCTTGGTGAAGCACATAATTATGAATCTGTCTAATTGGATGACAAAACTCTATATGAAAATAGACACGATTTCAGATTTGCCGTCAGCTAGTAGACGACAAAGAGTCAGGGTGGCCACTAGCGAGGAACACCTAACGGACACTTTCTTTGCCGTCAGCTAGCAGACGGCAAAGAAAGTGGCCAAACTAACGACCGTTTGCTGGCTTTGTTGTCTGCTAGCAGACGACAAAGAACCGTGTGCTAACAAAATGCCAACGACCCCCGCTGACCCATCTCTCTATCCTCTCTCTCTCTCTCTATCTATCTATCTCTCTCTCTCTCCCTCTCTCTTTCTGTCAAGCCCCCACGGGACTCCGCCCCCGTGCCGCCGCCGCCCCGCGCCGCCCCCGTCGCCGCGTCGCCCTGCCTCCCCGGCGACCGCCTCCTCCGTCCCGCGCCACCCCCCTCGCTGCGCCGCCCCTCCTCGCCCCCGTGCCCGAGCCACCGCTGCCCCACGCTACCCCCATCATGGCGGTGCCCCCCTCCTCCACCCCGACGTCCCCGGCGGCCCCGGCGCCCCTCTCCTCCAGGACCGCGGCACTCCCTTTCCTACACTTTACCTCGACACGTGGAGCCGTTGAGCAAAGGCTCCGGCGCTCGAGGTAGGTGCATCCCCTCCTCCCTCCCTCTTTCCTCCACTTAACCTCCCGACAGCTGCTGCGGACATGGCCGTCATGCCGGCGGCGGGGAACGAGGGCGCTTTGGTGGCGGCGCACGGAGGCGCCGACGGCCGGGTGCAGAGGCGCTGTGCCGCCCTCCCCCTGCACCCTTTCTCGTTTCTCGGCCGGATCTGACGCATCTCTCCTTTTGTCTACTGTTAGCACGGAGGACTACGGAGCAGGCGAATAGAAGCAGCAAGGCCGTCTCTCTCTTCCGAACTCAAAAAATCGAAGGTATTGCCCTGCTGCGCATAGCAACCGATTTTTGCCATGCTCTTCTATGGTTTCCTAATTTTATTGGATGGACAGTGAGAATGTACTTCATGGTGCATAACAGAGCATATATATTTGATTGTATAGTGGACAGTGGACAGTGGGCATGCTTTTCATTGTGTATGGACAATGAGCGTATATTTGAGTGTGGTATTTCAAGTTATGTGTATTGTATGGACTTTGAGCATGGCAGAATGCACCCACTCCATATTTATATTTTTGGCAGAATATAGAGTACCATATGCCCTGCAGAATATAGAGCCGTAGTTATTAGAACAAAATTTAATGTCTCTTTGTGTCGAAGTCATACTATTTCATAACGTGTGGTTGACTAGCAAGGGGTTGAAGAGAGCAAAGATAACATCCCTACTTTTGCCTTCCGGGCAAAGGAAGAATGGTGGTGGAATTTAGGACCACTTTTACTTCTCATATGCCGTGCTTTCAAAGATCTTACAATCTCTAGTTTTAATCAGTCGTTTGTATCTTCTTCATATTCGATGTGCCACTAATCAAGCCAAGTCGCTGACTCAAGCCAAATTAAGCCAAGTTAAGATGTGCCAAAATCAAGCCAAGTCACTTCTCATATGTCATGGCGACTTGGCTTGACTCGGTTACTCAAAATCCTTGCATTCGACACAAGCAATCTGTGTATAAAGAAGACAAACCATCTTAGCTAGGCAAAAAAATCGGGTGTACATTATTTCATTACTATAAGCTAATTTGCATCTTCTGTTACAAGTATTATGAGAAATTGGAGTGGCAAATGAAAGCAAAAAACATCTGAAGTATACCAGGGATGTTGAGGCATGCAATCTTTAACTAGTTGAAGTACTAATGCATAAATTGAGTGTGCTGGTGTTGTCACTAACAAACTGTAGTAAGTGTAGCTTATTTTTGTTCATCTTGCCCTTATTTGTAGCTTCCTATCTATTGAACTAGTAGAATCATAAAGGGATTCAGACTTTCATCTCCTAAAACAACCTGCATAACACAGGGTGCAAAATAAGACTCCTTGTAGGTGGCCCGAGTAAGGCAGAATAACAGCAACCCAATGTCCACTTGTTGTTTTAGGAGTAGTACTAGTAACAATTGTAATAACACAGTGCCCGAGCCACCGCCGCCCCACGCTACCCCCATCACGGCGGTGCCCCCCTCCTCCACCCCGGCGTCCCCGGCGGCCCCGGCGCCCCTCTCCTCCAGGACCGCGGCACTCCCTTTCCTACACTTTACCTCGACACGTGGAGCCGTTGAGCAAAGGCTCCGGCGCTCGAGGTAGGTGCATCCCCTCCTCCCTCCCTCTTTCCTCCACTTAACCTCCCGACTGCTGCTGCGGACATGGCCGTCATGCCGGCGGCGGGGAACGAGGGCGCTTTGGTGGCGGCGCACGGAGGCGCCGACGGGCGGGAGCAGAGGCTCTGTGCCGCCCTCCCCCTGCACCCTTTCTCGTTTCTCGGCCGGATCTGACGCATCTCTCCTTTTGTCTACTGTTAGCACGGAGGACTACGGAGCAGGCGAATAGAAGCAGCAAGGCCGTCTCTCTCTTCCGAACTCAAAAAATCGAAGGTATTGCCCTGCTGCGCATAGCAACCGATTTTTGCCATGCTCTTCTATGGTTTCCTAATTTTATTGGATGGACAGTGAGAATGTACTTCATGGTGCATAACAGAGCATATATATTTGATTGTATAGTGGACAGTGGACAGTGGGCATGCTTTTCATTGTGTATGGACAATGAGCGTATATTTGAGTGTGCTATTCCAAGTTATGTGTATTGTATGGACTTTGAGCATGGCAGAATGCACCCACTCCATATTTATATTTTTTGCAGAATATAGAGTACCATATGCCCTGCAGAATATAGAGCCGTAGTTATTAGAACAAAATTTAATGTCTCTTTGTGTCGAAGTCATACTATTTCATAACGTGTGGTTGACTAGCAAGGGGTTGAAGAGAGCAAAGATAACATCCCTACTTTTACCTTCCGGGCAAAGGAAGAATGGTGGTGGAATTTAGGACCACTTTTACTTCTCATATGCCGTGCTTTCAAAGATCTTACAATCTCTAGTTTTAATCAGTCGTTTGTATCTTCTTCATATTCGATGTGCCACTAATCAAGCCAAGTCGCTGACTCAAGCCAAATTAAGCCAAGTTAAGATGTGCCAAAATCAAGCCAAGTCACTTCTCATATGTCATGGCGACTTGGCTTGACTCGGTTACTCAAAATCCTTGCATTCGACACAAGCAATCTGTGTATAAAGAAGACAAATCATCTTAGCTAGGCAAAAAAATTGGGTGTACATTATTTCATTACTATAAGCTAATTTGCATCTTCTGTTACAAGTATTATGAGAAATTGGAGTGGCAAATGAAAGCAAAAAACATCAGAAGTATACCAGGGATGTTGAGGCATGCAATCTTTAACTAGTTGAAGTACTAATGCATAAATTGAGTGTGCTGGTGTTGTCACTAACAAACTGTAGTAAGTGTAGCTTATTTTTGTTCATCTTGCCCTTATTTGTAGCTTCCTATCTATTGAACTAGTAGAATCATAAAGGGATTCAGACTTTGATCTCCTAAAACAACATGCATACCACAGGGTGCAAAATAAGACTCCTTGTAGGTGGCCCGAGTAAGGCAGAATAACAGCAACCCAATGTCCACTTGTTGTTTTAGGAGTAGTACTAGTAACAATTGTAATAACACAGTGGTATTTTGGTCAACATTTTTTGCTATTGACTAATATCTTTTATCCTTCTAAAAAATGAGTATGTTAACATTTCACCGGGCTTGTAATCAAATTTTATTACTGCCAATGTACCTATGATCAATTTGAAACATGAGCATTACAAAGTTTCATATCTATGATCAATTTGTCTTGCTGGCAGATGCTTATTTCTTTAGGTTTTGTTTAGATGATGATCATGATACTAATTGGTCTCTTCTGCTGCTTATCAGAGATGGGGGGAGGCCGCCACCGTAGGCTGCGCTCTGCCACACAGAAGTACGAGCTGGATGGTTTCAAGTTTTTCACGATCATACTTGAGAATTCCTCTAGGAGGCAGGTATATAAAAGGAGAGATATCCCCTTCACCCATCACTTTATTATAACTCTGATGTTTGCTACATCACTCCTTAATCCACGCTGTAGAGGCTGCCTGACACTTTTATGAAGATGTTGGACGGCCACCGGCCAAAGAATGTGAAGCTGCGACAAGCCGGCAGCGGGCTTCGCAGGCATTGGGACGTGGAGGTGGTGATCAGGTACGGCCACATGTACCTGTGTCGTGGCTGGGAGCAGTTCGTCTGTGCCTATGACCTACGGCACGGGTACTTGATTGTCTTCAGGTACGACAGCGACGCCATGCTCACCATGAAGGTATTCAACATGACTATGTGCCGCATGCGCTACCAGGACGACGACGATGCTAGTACGTTCTGCCTCTTCTTCCTCTACATTTCGCTTTGTCTCACATCGATTGTTAAAAAAACTTTGTTGCATTTGGTCAGCCAATAGGAGCAGCAGCAGCAACTCTGGCTACACCCAAAGCAGCAGCGGCTCTACCTATGACAAAAGCAGCAGCGAGGATGAGGAGGAACGGAGTGGGGAAGAAGAGGAGCATAGCGGGGATCACCTCGCGATGGTGGTGGCTGACGATGGCCACGCGATGGTGTTGGCTGACGATGGCCTCGCGATGGTGGTGACTGACGATGAGCTAGTGGTGGTGGTGCCTAAATATGGCCGTGCGATGGTGGCGGTGCCTGACGATGACCACACGATGGTGGTGGCGCCAGCGATCCCACAGCTTGGGGACGACATGACCATGCCAATTGTGGTAGAGGAGTACATCCCACTGTCTCGTCGCTCTAAGAGCATCAAGATGATCCAGGAGAATAAAAAGAACGAGGAGTGAAGATCTTAAGAAAAGCTATCTAGTGTTCTTCTAATTTGCAGATATGCTAGAAATTTGTTTTGGATATGTTGTTGGAAACCATATTGTATGTTGGATATGTAGATGGAAACTTGTATTCCCTCCGTTCTGACTTACTCGTCATGGTTTTTAGTTCAAATTGAACTAAAAACCACGACGAGTAAATCGGAACGGAGGGAGTATGTTGGAAACTTATTGTTAATATGCTTGTTGAAATTATTTTGAAATGTGTATGTATATATATATATCTGTGATTTTTTGTCAAATTGAATGAATTTAAGAAAAAACAGAAAAAACAAGGGCTATACAGCCACTTTGTCATTCGCTGGCTGACGGCAAAGGTCGTTGCCGTCAGCCAGCTGACGGCAAAGCTGACACGTGGTAGTTATCTGTGCAACCTGGAGTGCACTGGAGTGGCCTATTTGGCAGCTTTGCCATCAGCTGGCTGACGGCAAAGACCTTTGCATCTTTGTCGTCTGCTAGCTGACGGCAAAGCAGGCCGTGAACCCCTTAACGGGCCTAAGCTGCCACTTGCACCGTCCAGGTTCTTTGTCGCCTGCCAGCGGACGGCAAAGGCTTTTACATCTTTGCCGTCCGCCAATAGACAACAGACGGCAAAGAGAGCTTTGCCGTAGCCTATTCAGCCGGACCTGTTGCCATCTCCTGGCTGACGGCAAAGGTCTTTGCCGTCAGCCTGACATGCCTTTGCCGTCAGCCATGGCTGACGGCAAAGTGCGTGATTCCTGTAGTGATCGATCATGTGCAGTGATATTTTGAGTAAAGAACGTGTTTTATTTTGTAAAGGTAATTATTAACCAAATAGAAATAGATAACACTATTCTAGTCCCATCTGATTGTCTCTGCAAGCAACGTCTCACAAGCCCTATAGATTTTTTTTCAGTTTTGTGATTTGACATTCATTTCATTAGTTTCATAAGAAATGAATTAAGAATCACATATTTTTTTGACCTGGACACATGTTTTCATATCACATCCATTTTATTTTCCACCACGAATGGCAAATCAACCAACACCAATAAATTCTGATTTATTTGCATATGTGTACCTTCTCAATAATATGCAGTAGGACACTCTCACTAGTACAAAAGGGGGCATTGGTCCAGGCCGAGTCAGCCCATTAGTCCCGGTTCAATCCAGAACCGGGACCAATGGTGGCATTGGACCCGGTTCATGAGCCCCGGGGGCCGGCCGGGGAACGTGGGCCATTGGTCCCGGTTCGTCTAGACCTTTTGGTCCCGGTTGGTGGGACGAACCGGGATCAATAGGCCTCGCTCCTGGCCCACCACCATTGGTCCCGGTTGGTGGCTTGAACCGGGACCAAAGGCTTCCCTTTAGTCCCGGTTCATGACACCAACCGGGACCAATGAGGTGCCTATATATACCCCCTCGCGTAAGAGCAGAGCACACAGCTCTGTTTTTTCTGGCCGGCGAGGTGGAGAGGGCTTGGTGGTGCTCTAGCTCACCTCCTATGCACACAAGGTGTCTGATGGAATGCCCGAGCCACACTACTTAAGCTTTCTCCTCTCCAAGCTCGATCTCCAAGCTCCATTTCCTCAATATTTGTCTAGGTTTAGCGGTCCGTCACGCCCCGTCCCCGTCTTCACCGCCGTCGATCACCCACGCCGATCTCATCGCCGGCACCACCGTGGTGAGCCTCTTGTTCTTATCTTCTTTCTGAAAGGAAAAATATTCTTACTTGTATGTTTGGATAGATACTTGTATTATTTTCTTACTATTATTATTGCATCTTATATAGTGCGATGGTTTTGGTATCCGCCCCCGTCGGCCCTCGTCCTGTCTATGATTCAGATGTGGTATAAATTATCTTTTCATAACTATTGGTTCATTTATTGTTTATGAAAATTATGCCGACCAATGTGACATAGATTTTATTTATCTAGGAGGTTGTTGAACCGGAAATTACAACCGACCCTATTGTCGAGAGGTTAAATTTAGTTGAAGAAGAAAACAATTTCTTGAAGGAAAAAATAAGAAAAATTGGGGAGGACAAGATGATATTGGAGTTGCATGTTGCGGATGTCGTCGATGATCACAAGATCAAGATGGATGCCATGCGCTTTAAGATTAGAAAGATTAGAAAATATGCCATTCATACCGAGGCTTGGTATCATTATGCCGTTGGATCAGTTGTTACCTTGGTTGCGATTATGATCGCATTTGTTTTCGCATTGAAATGTTTTACATAGTTTTAATGTATGGTGTCATTAATTTAGATGCTCTGCAGAGCTTTATGTTGTTCTGTAATGATTTTCGCTTGAAGATGAGAACTATGTATGTACTTTGGTTTTAATGTGATAATGAACTTCTATTAATTAGGTCACTTAGTTATCTATTCATGATGTTCTGTAATGATTTTTGCACACTTAATTATATATAATGCACGCAGATGAACTGGCAATGGATGTACGGTGACAGACGCACCTCCGAGTACATTAAGGGCGTGCATGATTTTCTCGAAGTGGCTGAGGCAAACAAGCAGAATGGTTTTATGTGTTGTCCATGCCCTATATGTGGGAATATGAAGTCTTACTCTGACCGAAAAATCCTCCACACCCACCTGCTTTACAAAGGTTTCATGCCACACTATAATGTTTGGACGAGGCACGGAGAAATAGGGGTTATGATGGAAGACGGCGAAGAAGAAGAGTACGATGACAACTATGTGCCCCCTGAATACGGTGATGCTACTGAACATCAAGAGGAACCAGACGATGTGCACGATGATGCTGCAACGGGCGAAGCTACTGAAGATCAAGAGGAACCATACGATGTGACCAATGATGATGATCTCCGCCGGGTCATTGTCGATGCAAGGATGCAATGCGAAAGTCAAAAGGAGAAGCTGAAGTTCGGTCACATGTTAGAGGATCACAACAAAGGGTTGTACCCCAATTGCGAAGATGGCAACACAAAGCTCGGTACCGTACTAGAATTGCTGCAGTGGAAGGCAGAGAATGCTGTGCCAGACAAAGGATTTGAGAAGCTACTGAAAATATTGAAGAAGCTTCCAAAGGATAACAAATTGCCCGATAGTACAAACGCAGCAAAGAAGGTCGTATGCCCTCTAGGATTGGAGGTGCAGAAGATACATCCATGCCCTAATGACTGCATCCTCTACCGCAGTGCGTACAAGGATCTGAACGCATGCCCGGTATGCGGTGCATTACGGTATAAGATCAGACGAGATGGCCCTGGTGATGATGACGGCGACCCCCCCCCCAGGAAGAGGGTTCCTGCGAAGGTGATGTGGTATGCTCCTATAATACCACGGTTGAAACATCTGTTCAGAAACGGAGAGCATGCCAAGTTGATGTGATGGCACAGTGAGGACCGTAAGAAAGACGGGAAGTTGAGAGCACCCGCTGACGGGTCGCAGTGGAGAAAAATCATGAGAAAGTACTGGGCTGAGTTTGCACGTGACCCAAGGAACGTATGGTTTGCTTTAAGCCCGGATGGCATTAATCCTTTCGGGGAGCAGAGCAGCAATCACAGCACCTGGCCCGTGACTCTATGTATGTATAACCTTCCTCCTTGGATGTGCATGAAGCGGAAGTTCATTATGATGCCAGTTCACATCCAAGGCCCTAAGCAACCCGGCAACGACATTGATGTGTACCTAAGGCCATTAGTTGAAGAACTTTTACAGTTGTGGAATGGAAATGGTGTACGTACATGGGATGAGCACAAACAGGAGGAATTTGACCTAAAGGCGTTGCTATTCGTTACCATCAATGATTGGCACACTCTCAATAACCTTTCGGGACAGACAAATAAGGGATACCACGCATGCACGCACTGTTTACTTGACACCGAAAGTATATACCTGGGAAGCTGCAGGAAGAATGTGTACCTGGGCCATCGTCGATTTCTTCCGACCAACCATCAATGTCGAAAGAAAGGCAAGCATTTCAAAGGCGAGGCAGATCACTGGAAGAAGCCCGACATGCGTACTGGTGATCACGTACTTGCAATGGTCAATGATTTACACGTAATCTTTGGAAAGGGTCCCGGCGCACTAGCTGTTCCGAATGACGCTGGGGGATACGCACCCATGTGGAAGAAGAAATCTATATTTTGGGACCTACCCTACTAGAAAGACCTAGAGGTCCGCTCTTCAATTGACGAGATGCACGTGATGAAGAACCTTTGTGTGGACCTGCTAGGCTTCTTGGGCGTGTATGGAAAGACAAAAAATACAGCTGAGGCATGGGAGGACCTGCAATGTTTGCACGAAAAAGACGGCATGCCTCCAAAGTAGTATGAAGGTCCTGCCAGCTGTCCTCTTACCAAAGAAGAGAAGGAAATCTTCTTTGAATGCCTGCTTAGTATGAAGGTCCCGACTGGCTTCTCGTCGAATATAAAGGGAATAATAAATATGCCAGAGAAAAAGTTCCAGAACCTAAAGTCTCATGACTGCCACGTGATTATGACGCAACTGCTTCCGGTTGCATTAAGGGGGCTTCTACCGGAAAATGTTCGATTAGCCATTGTGAAGCTATGTGCATTCCTCAATGCAATCTCTCAGAAGGTGATCGATCCAGAAATCATACCAAGGCTAAGGAGTGATGTGGTGCAATGTCTTGTCAGTTTCGAGCTGGTGTTCCCACCATCCTTCTTCAATATCATGACACACGTCCTAGTTCATCTAGTGGACGAGATTTTCATTCTGGGCCCCGTATTTTTACACAATATGTATCCCTTTGAGAAGTTTATGGGAGTCCTAAAGAAATATGTCCGTAACCGCGCTAGGCCAGAAGGAAGCATCTCCATGGGCAATCAAACAGAGGATGCCATCGGGTTTTATGTTGACTTCATTCTTGGCCTTAAGAAGATAGGTCTCCCTAAATCGCGGTATGAGGGGAGACTGACTGGAAAAGGCATGCTTGGAAGGGACTCAATAACATGCAGGGACGGATATTCTTGGTCTCAAGCACGCTACACAGTTATACAGAACTCTACCTTGGTGACCCCATATGTCGATGAACACAAGAACAGTCTGCGCTCCAAACACCCGGAGCAGTGCGACGACTGGATTACATGTGAACACATCAGGACTTTTAACAGTTGGTTGGAAACACGTCTCAGAGGTGACAATACTGTTTGTGATGAGCTGTACTTGTTGTCCAGGGGACCATCTTCGACTGTTACGATTTGGAAAGGATACAAGATAAATGGGAATACATTTTACAGGATTGACCAAGATAAAAAGTGCACCAACCAAAATTGCGGTGTCCGCTTTGATGCAACAACCGAGAGGAGAAAGGACACGTATTATGGTTACATAGTGGACATATGGGAACTTGACTACGGACATGATTTTAAGGTTCCTTTGTTTAAGTGCAAATGGGTCAATCTATCAGGAGGCGGGGTAAAGGTAGACCCACAGTATGGAATGACAACAGTGGATCTAAAAAATCTTGGGTACACTAACGAACCGTTCGTCCTAGCCAATGATGTGGCAGAGGTTATCTACGTGAAGGACATGTCTACCAGACCGAGAAAAAGAAAAGATAAGGAAGCGAATACATCATACGATGAGCCAAAGCACCACACAGTTCTTTCAGGAAAAAAGGACATCGTCGGAGTGGAGGGCAAGACAGACATGTCTGAAGATTATGAAAAGTTTCATGAAATTCCTCCATTCAAAGTCAAGGCTGACCCCAGCATCCTGATAAACGATGAAGATTATCCATGGTTACGGCGCAATAAGCAAATGACACAAGCGAAGAAAAAGTGAAGACTTTCTACCGCAACTATTATGATGATACCATGCCAACTTTGTAACAGACGAGTATGATACCATTGTTCGTTTTGTACATGCACATGCTATGTGCATGAAATTATGATACCATGCCAACTTTCAACTTTTTAAGAGTTTATTTGAAATGCTTTAATGTCTTATGGTTCGGCCCTCATAATACCATTAATCCCGGTTCGCTCCTTGTCAACTATGTTCTCACAAGGAACACTCTCAAGAGGGCAGCCACGTGGGCCATTGGTCCCGGTTTGTCTTGACCTTTTTTCTCTATTCCAATTTGAAAACTAATGGCACTGACAGAAAGTTTATAATTTTTCTAAAACTAATGGCACTAACAGAAAGTTTATAATTTTGCTGACCTAAAAGCAAAAAGAATTAAAAAATAAAGCAAAAAACAAAAGAAAATAAATAATGCAGAAAACAAAACAAAAAAACTGGAAAAAAATAAAAATGGCAACAATAAGTATTTTGTTGTAAGTAGAAACAAAATAAAATAAATAAAGCAACAAGAAAACAAAAAAAGTGTTTTCAAATTTGAGAACTAATGGCACTAACAGAAAGTTTATAATTTTTCTAAAACTAAAAGAAAAAAAGAATTAAAAAATAAAGCAACAAAACAAAAGAAAATAAATAATGTCGAAAACTAAACAAAAAACAAGGAAAAAAAATAAAAATAGCAACAAGAAGTAAAGAAAAAAAAGTGCCTCCTACTGGGCCACCACGGCCTGAATTCGACTAGAAACCAACCATGGGCCAGGATTCAGGCCCGCAGGAGGCCCAGTAGGCCCATCAGGCAAAGCAGTAGTAAGTAGGCTCGTAAGCCTGAAGTGGAGAGGAGCTAGAGAGGAGTGCGGCAGTGGGGCTTATAAACCACTACGCGCCCCTCTCAGCTAGCGAGGTGAGACTAAACTTTCGTGCCGCCCCGTGCCAGCACACGACCATTGGTCCCGGTTCGCGGCACCAACCGAGACTAAAAGGGGGCATTGGTCCCGGTTCGAGGCACGAACCGGTACCAATGCCCACCTTTAGTCCCGGTTGGTGGCACCAACCCGGACCAAAGGCCGCCGCTTCCCACCCTTTGGGCTGCTGAAAAGAGGCCTTTGGTCCAGGTTGGTGGCACCAACCGGGACTAAAGGGGGCATTGGTACCGGTTCGTGCCACGAACCGAGACCAATGCTCTTGATATATATAGATCACTTAGCAGTTTTCGACCAAATCCCCCACTTCTCCCTGCTCCTCCTCGTCGCCGTCGCCGCCCGACGCCCCTGCTCCACCTTGCTGTCATCGCCGCCATCGACACCGTCAGGCTGCTCACCTTCGCCGTCGCCGCCGCCACCGACGCCGTCAGGCTGCTGGCCTTCGCCGTCGCCGCCGCCCCCTGTGAGCAGTTCCCCCCGCCCCTCCCGTCCCGCGCACCTGCTGCGCGGCCGCCACGCCGCCGCCCCTACCCTGCATTGTTTTGTATATATGTGTATTTTTTTGTGTATATATGTGTTTGTATGTGTATATATGTTTATTTTTTTGTGTATATATATGTATGAATATAATGTTCATAGCATTTTTTTGTTTATATATATGTGTGTATATATGTATGGATTTGGCTATCTATGTATGAATATAATGTTCATAGCATTTTTTTGTTTATATATGTTTTTAATATATGTATTAATTTTTTATTTAGGTTGTTAGTAGATATCGATTTTAGGTTAGTGCATTTTAGGTTAGTGTAGAGGAAAAAGTAAAATAAGGAAAAAGAAGAAAAGAAGAAGAGGAAAAATAAAAATAAGAAGAGGAAGAAAGAAGAAAAAGAAGAGGAGAAGAAGAAAGAAATAGAGGAGAAGAAGAAAAAATAGAAAATATTCTATTTTTTCTTCTTCTCCTCTATTCCTTTCTTCTTCTCCTCTTTTTTCTTCTTCTTTTTTTTCTTCGATCTTCTCCTCTGTCGTCGTCGATATACCCCCCCTCGGCCCTCTCGCTCGACCAAAACTCTCGAGGACACCCCAACCCTAGAGAAAAAACGATGTTGGTCTCCTACCCCCTCCCGCTGCGCGTTGTCGTCGAGGCCACCAAAATTTACCAAGTTAAAAGAGCGTTGTCGTCGAGGCCACCCCAAACCCTTGAAGCGTTGTGTCAGGCCACCCCAAACCCCTGAAGCGTTGTCTAGGCCACCCCAAACCCTAGAGAAGCAGCGTCGAGGCCACTAACATGATTCCTTATTGTGATTAGCTAGCTAGTTCTGCGTTTGCCACTAATATATATCCATTTGTACCATGTTTGAATAATAATTGACATGTTGTAAATATTTGCAGAAACTATAGAGCACTACCGAGACGAAGCAACAGAAGCGATGTTGGGGGAGATAATCGCAGAAGGAACTGATGTCATTGCGTCATTTTTCAACGATGTCGTTGGTTAGGAAGGACTGGGTGAAGAAGAGGGCTATGTTCATGATGGCTCCGGCCCATTAATGCCGGTACAAGAAGAGGGCTATGTTCATGATGGCTCCGGTGATGACCCAATGGAGGTTCAAGAAGGAGACCGTGCTGACTGCTCCGGTGACCGAACCGAGTCCGGCCAGGTATATATATATATTCGTTAAGCCCGTGCTGACTAGTTAATTAATGCATTCGTTGTTTTCGTATATGTACACATATTAATTAACTTTCTTCCTTTTTCTAGCCCTCCGGATCGAGCACAACTTCGGTAAGGAGACGAGGCCCGAAGAAAAAGTTGAGCTCGGATGAAAGGTTTGAGATCACAGCAATCGCGCGCGACAGCGAACCGATTGAACCCATCCGGACAAAGAACGCATTTGTTGCTCAGTGCGGGGTTCTTGTTAGGGACAAGATCCCAATCAGCATCCAGCAATGGTATAAGCCTAAGGAGGAAGACCCTCATGTGTCTTATGTCGATGATATGCAGAAGAATGATCTTTGGACTGAGCTGAAGGCAAATTTCACCCTACCGCCAGAGGAGGATCCGGAGAAGCCAGTTAAAGAGCAATTAATCAAGTCTTGTGCTCTTAAGAAGATGGCAGACCTATTCAGGAGGTGGAGGAAAGAGCTGAAAAAGCTTGTCGACAAAGAAGAGACACCAGAATTCATCGGCAAATATGAGAAGATCAGAGATCACTGGCCCGCATTTCTGGCCTACACGACATCGGAAAAGAGTAAGAAGATGTCGGCGACAAACAAGCTAACGCTGCGAAGAAGAAGTTTCACCATCGCACGGGGTCAGGTGGCTACCTGCAAGCCCGGCCTAAGTGGTCCAAGGCTGAGAATGATCTGCTTGATAAAGGGATTGAACCGGAGACAATGAGATGGCCAGACCGTTGCCGGACTTGGTTCTTCGGGGCTGGTGTAACCTTGGACCCTATATCAGGGAAGTGTCGTTGGACGGACGAGCAACTAAAAACACCAGTCACAAGACTTCGGAAGTATATCCATGTAGTGCAGCAAGGGACATTCGTTCCAGACAGGGAGAAGGACGAGCTCAGAATTGCCCTCGAGAATCCTGAGCACCCTGGACGAACACGAGGCACGCCAGGCTCCATTCCGTGGAAGGTTGGTTTTCCGGACGTAGGGGGTTACAAAACCCACGAAAGGAGGAAGAAACTGGAGCAGAGCCAACTGTAGGCGCTGCACAGAAAGGGTAATGGGGCTAGAGGAGCAAGAAGAGGAACAAGAAGCAGTTGATCGTAGCAAACGACCTGCCGAAGCTTCCCCCGAAGCTACCCCGCCATCTCAGCGGACAAGGAGCGTGGCTTCCACCGAGCTGCTTCAGGCGGAGCATGTCTTGACGGCTCCTGCCAGCTATCCCGTGGATGCTATCATGGGGGCTCAAAATTGCCACATTATGGCGCGATGGATGAATTTGAAGGTCAAGGCTGCTGTTGGCTATGTTTATCCTACTGAACAAGGCGCAACTTATCACTACCGGACGATTCCAGAATGATATGTCAGGGTGATGGTAGATGAAATAACGGAGGGATTTGAGGACCTCCAGCTTGACTACCTACCGGTGAAGGGGGGACTAGGCTGGGTTCTGCTCTGAAGACTCCATGCCTATGGCAGAAGGAGCTCATCAACCTTCCGAACTGGACGCCTCCGCCTCCTCCTCCTTCTCTGGCGAGTCAGGGAACTCCGCCTCCTCCACCGCCTCCTCCTTCGGTGAGTGTCAATCAGGGCACTAGGCCTCCTTCTCTGGCGCGTGGCGGCACTCCGCCTCCTTTTCCGCCTGCGCCGGCGCGCCCGAGCAGCCAGCAGCCTCCTCCTTCTCTGGCGCGTGGTGGCACTCCGCCTCCTTCTCCGCCTGCACCGGCGTTCCCGAGCAACCAGCAACCTCTGCCTTCTCCGGCGCGTGATGGCACTCCGCCTCCTTCTCCGCCTGCGCCGGCGCGCCCGAGCAGCCAGCACCTTCCTCCTTCTCCGCCTCGCCAGCAAGGGCGGAAGAGACCCGCCGCCGCCCCGGCTGCTCCGGCGCGTCGTAGTCCTTCTCCGCCTCGTAAGCAAGCATGAAAGAAGACAGGCGCCATAGCCGCTCCGTCTGCTCCGGCGTCTAGCAGTACAGCAGCCAGCAGAGGCAGGAGGCAATACAGATACGATCCACCTCTCAAGCCTCTAGAGAAGTTACCATACGAGAGGACCAAGGAGGAAAACGAGACGATCGTGCGGGCCCACGTGAAGGAATTCTTTGAAGGGGTGAAAGCAAAGAGACATCCACCTCCGGAGGAGAAGGTAGATCCGGTGAAAGCAAAGCGCACTATCGATGCCATGAGGAAACCACCACCGTCTCCGCCGAGAGCCAACTATCAGCGCATTACTGAACAGACATATCTCGAAGCCCAGCGATCGGGAAGTACTGTCAGTGGTAAAAGGTTAAAAGAACAAGCAGCTGGGAAAAAATTGCCCAGCTCGGCGAACAAGCACAACAATCGTGCCCCCCGCTCAATGTGTCTAATGCTCCGGGGACGGTGGCCGGTTATGGCAATCTTGCAGATTACCTGCCTGACGATCAACTTTCTGATTTCTTGCAGATTACCTGCCTGACGATCAACTTCCTGAGTTCTTCGCGTTCTTCAATCAAAAGGCCCTCGATAAACTAATGGTCTTCTGCTACTGTCTGTAAGTACTATTTCTGTCATTAAGTCTCTATATATACCTCGGCTCTTTCATTGCATGTATTTATAATTAATTATCCTCACTATATTATGCAGATAGAAGATCGTCGAGTGCAAAAAATAAGAAATGTATGATATTGGATTCATTAACACAAATATCATAGATGAATTTCTGGTTAAAAAGCACCCCATAGAGGCCGAGGAGAACTTGCTACAATCATTGATCAAAAATCAAAACAAAGATTTAATACTCCTTCCTTACAACTCCAAGTGAGTGTTACTGTCGTGTGCATATTCGGTTTCCCTTATTACTCGAGCGAGGTTATAGTAATGTAATTGATGAGTTATGCATGCGTGCGCAGATTCCACTATGTTCTTCTGGAGATTAAGCTAGCTTGAGCGGGGAGTAGTAAACGTCTTAGACTCGAGAAGAAAAGATCCCCAAACCTATGTGGACATGACTGAAATACTCAACAAGTAAGTTCAATCGATCATTTATCGCACCATATCGGCAACTGTTTTCAATTTCCTGATATCTCAAGTAATAATATTTATTTTCTTTGTCTTGCAGGGTTTGGAAACAGTTCACCGCAGAAGTTCTGGTACTGCCGAAGGAGCTGCGATATACATACCCGAAAGTAAGTACTACTAGCTAGCTAGTTGCACGCATCTCCGGTTGATTCTATAGTTGTACTTTCATCAATGTCATTTATAATGCTTCATTATCAATTTGCTTGACGTCTATTTCTCGTAAAGTGCTTGTGGCAGGAACAAGAGAATGATTTCTGTGGATACTACGTGTGCGAGTTCATCTACAACGCGACTTTGAAACATAAGCGGGGCTACTCTAAAAGACAATATGAAGTGCGTAAGCAATAATATTCACAATTTCATTTTATTACACCATCATTTATGTTGAGTTTCATTCATATATGTATTAACCCCCTCCTTCAAATTAGACGTGGCAGATGCGGGATGAACTCCTAGAACAAGATCACATGAAAGCAATTCAAGAGGAATTGGCGGGATTCTTTCTTGACCACGTCATCAATAAAGCCGAGAATATCATGTGGAAATTGATTTCAATTGCTAGGGGATTGTAAGAGATTTTACATATTGTATATGTATGTAGCCAGTAGCGTCGGATAGATAATACGAAAACTTGTTGTTCGACCAATCTCTCGGAGAAGGAGAGGTCGATCGATCACTTCTCTCGGTATGCATGACGAACTTCTGTACTTAATGGTTCCCTTCATTTTCTTACTAGCTAGCGTGTCGAGGGCCTCTCTATCTACAGTACGTAGCGTCGACCAAGCATGGTCATAAGAGAGGACACTTCTCTCTATTAATTAGCGAGCCACCAACCGGGACCAAAGGCCCTCCTGCCTGGGCTCGGCGCACCGGCCACGTGGAGGCCCATCTGTCCCAGTTCGTGTTAGAACCGGGACGAAAGGGGGGAGGCATTAGTCACGACCCTTTAGTCCCGGTTCAAAAACCGGGACTAAAGGCCCGTACGAACCGGGACTGATGCCCCCTTTTCTACTAGTGATCTCATGCTATTTCCTTCAAAAAAAATTAAGAATAAGTGTTTTGTTGTTGCTCTGGTGTGCATCAACTACTTTGTCTTGCTTTGATAGCAATAGTTGGTGTAAATGGCCACAATTACTAGCTTGTGAATATTTTTTGAGGAATAATGTCTAGGCCACACGTTATGTCCATTCACTAGTCTATAGATAACGACTTTCGCGTGCAAGAAACCATATGTGGTTGCTAGAGGGATACGGACCAAGTGTAGGAGAAGAGCGAAAACCACGAGGACGATGGGTGTCATCAACGGTCAGATGATGTAACTTCTGAGGAATGAGATGCATTGGAAATATTTTTTTGCGAACTCAAACTTTGTATTACTCAATCAAGGTCTCATTACAATCCTCAGCAACTAACTCCAGTACTTCAGGAGGACTTGACCCTAACTAAGTCATAGTCCTATTATTAAGACGACCAAATGCAGCTAATTTGTCACTCTAATATCATGTAGACATATTCTGCAAGCGAGCGACATGAGTAATACAAATATTATGTAGATTCAACAAGACTCTAATATCATTCACTAACGAAGAATAAACCGATCGGTCGATAGACCCACATGTGATCATAGACACCGCAACCAAAGAGTCCAACTCGACCTGGATCGGCGAATGACACTAGACTCAGTCCCAGAGTTGTATTCTAGAGCTACAAGAAGCACTCAAGCCGACTGCACCAATTTTAGTTAGTGCAATTTGGTCTAGAGAATGATGAGCTTGACGGTTCCAAGCCGTGGTGCAAGATCTGAACCGTGTATTGTGTATTTTTCACTCTCATGTCCGTCGGTGCACCGTGCACATTGCAAACACTGCCATCTCCACTAATGGGATTCCCCGTCTTTTACTTATGGTCTTTGGTCTATGCTCCTGTAATGACCAGTTAGTTGTTCATGTTTTTTAGTAAATGTGCCGAATATGCAGCCGACGACGGCGTGAAGGTCGTCCATGGTGGAGAATAGGCTAGTTTTTTTTTAGAATCGGACATTAGGCCAGCTTTTCTTTTTTTTGAGGCGTGGACATTAGGCTAGCTTGTTTTTTTTTTTTGAGAAGTGGACATTAGGCTAGCTAGTAGGTGGATATATAATGGGCTGCTCTCCACTTATACATGGGCCTTAAGAGCAACTTCAATGGGGCGACCCATTTCATCCGCCGCTATCCGTTTGGGTTGGTGCGGGCAGAAAAGTCGGCGCCGACCCAAACGGACGCGTGTCCGCTTTCGTCCGCCCGCCGACCCATTCCCGGCCTATTTTTTAGCCGGATTTGCGTCGACGCAGATGCAAGACGGACGCGCGCGCTCGCCCTCTCCCCTCCCTACGCGCGCACACCCTCCACTGCCTGCTTCGTCGCCGACGCCGCCGGCCATTTTTCCCCGATGAAAAAGGATACATAGATAGTTTTTGCGTAAATAGATAAAAGAAAAAATCAACTACTCGGCGGTTTCCGACTCTGACTCGGTAATGTCCTCCTCCGATGTCTGAATATATGCGTCAGCAGCCTGCTCGTCCTCGAAGTCCCACTCCGATGTTTCTCGCGGCTTCAATCTCAATTGAGCGGCCCGCTTCCACGCACGCTTGCCCTCCCGATAGGCGGCTCGCTCCATCCTCCCCGCCTTCCTCTCTGTCCTCCTCTGCTTATAGAACTGACGTTCGTCGAAAATGTCCTGCAGGAAGCGTTCGCGCCACATCCTTCTCGGTGATGGCGAGGCGACGCTGCCGCCTCCAGTGGACACGACGATAGTCGTCGGTGAAAAAGCGCGGGAGAGGCACCAGATCCTGCGCCCGCTGGCTCGACACGTCGGAAAAATTCATCTCCCGACTAGGCCGCCGGAGGCGCCACGCCGCCACGTCGTACGTGTGGGCCGCCTGCTTTGCGGTGTCAAAGGTGCCAAGGATGAGGCGTTTCTTGCCAAACAAGATCTTGGTGGAGAAGGCGACGGAGGGGCGCTCGCGGACTCCGCGAAAATCCAAAGCGCCGAGGATGCACATCGACATGGTGGCGCACAGGCGGCGAGACTAGTGAGAGGGGGCGAGACGAGTGGGCAGCGGACTGAGTGTGGAGGGAGCGCCTTCTTATAACGAGCGCCGGCCGCGGCGCGCCAAAACAAGCGCGCGACATTTCCCGCGCTCTGGAGCGCCAAAGCCAGCGCGCGCTAGGCCGATTTTCCCCCGCGCGCGGTCATGAAATATGTCGGCACGTTGGGCGCGCTGCCGACCCAAATCTAAAAGAGGGCGGACGCCGGGCAGGCGGTCGACCCAGACGGACAAAAAGCGGACAAAAGCGCCGTCCGTTTTGGTCGACCCGTTGGAGTTGCTCTAACTGCCGGGACCAAATGGGCTGGACTTACCTGATACGCTGGCACCTGGCACTCCGCTGCTGCCTCTGCCTTTCACTTCACTTGCGCTTTGCTAGACTCTCCAGTCTCCACACCAGCGCCCGACTGGAGCCGCCGGCGACGTCCCTCCCCATGCTCGGCGGCGACCGGACCCTCTTCTTCCGCCTCTCCCGATTTTACCAGCGTGAGCTCTTGTCCTTCCCTGTCCTATCCCAGTTTTGCCTCTCTTGTCGCGGCTTTGAACCCTAGCTAGATTTGGGATTCAATCTGAACTAAACCCTACCTATGTTTTTCTACTTATGCAGCGTGAGCTGAGCTGAGGAGGCAGGAGGGAAGGTAGACGATGGATTCTGCTTCTAATGGGATTCCCCACGGGTAAGACAATTCAATCTAGTACCATTTTCTCCCCATCTCGTCTCATTTCCCCAGTTTGTTTTGTGCATGTCCTGCTTCATGGATAGATGAATGAACTGTTGCTGTGTGTTGATTATCGCGTTGACGCTGCCGAATTTTATTTTCCAGCATCTACCCCGAGAAGAAACCATCTGCGGATGTGGATGCCAAGAAGCTGCGGCTACAATCCCAGGCGTCCATGGCGGCTGCCGTGTCTAAGGTGCTTGATGACGACAACCTCCTCATCGAGATAATCCTCCGCGTCGGCTTCCCCACAACCCTCGTGTTGGAAATATGAGCAATTTACCAAATAATTTTATTAACAAAAATACTAGATAAAGCATGACTAAAATAACAAATATAAAGCAAGTCATGCAATCTGACAGAGAGAAGGTAAACATCGTCTGCATATATGAACTTGAGCTAAACACATCTAGAACAGATACTAGATGAAGTCGCTTATACGAAACAGAACCTAACATACGTAGAGCAGAAACTAGAACCAAGAACTGTAGCAGGACTTCTAATAGAAAAGAGAAGAACACGTACGGCACAGCAGCAGCTGAAGCGCTGGACTTGGGGTCGTTGTCCTCGCCTGCCATGTCGTCGAGGAGGTCGTGGGCGTTGGGGAAGAAGTCGTCGTCGGGGAAGTAGTCGTCGGCGACCGGATCGTCCGTGATGAAGCAGCCAGTAGTCGCGCTGAGCGCTCCCCAAAAACCTTATCACCCTTCTCCCGTACATGACTCAAAAGGTGCGGTCTCGGAGGCCTACTGTCCCTACGTGCGGTGCACGACGCAAGCCGGGATGAGGAAGATAGCAGCAGCTCAGAGATGGAACCGATGGCGAGGGAAGGAGTAGTTCTGGTGCGTCTCTCTGAGAGGAGCGACCTCCCTTTTATAGGCGCAAGAGAAGGAGGCGAGTGGGCAGCGACGGAAGGTGAAACGACGAGACGAAGACGAAGCGAACAGCCAGCAGCCGAAGGATGCACCGTTCGCATTCAAACTTCACTATCGCAAAAACTTTTCAGCTTCCGTGTGACCTTTCGTATACGGTAGTGCGTGGCAAAAATTTAGACATCGGCTCGGCTCATTCCCGCAACCCGCAACCCACGGCGCGGCGAGGCGGGCGGCGGAGGAGGAGCGCGCGTGGATGTCCCTCTTGCATGGGCCATGGTAAATGCATCAACCATACTAGGGGTTTAAAATATTGAATTAGTCGCACATGTAAGTAAGTGGAATAATTTCTGGTAGGTTTAGAATACTACAAGGGAACACATCAGCATCAGTGGAATTCACTATCCCAGGACTAATTAATGCCTGATGATTTTTTCCTGAGAAAATACTTTGAAGGCTAGCTGACTGCAGTATCTGGAAACGGTAAAAACAGATACTGCAGTAACTAGAATCACAAAGATAGAGATGTTTTAACTCAATAGTAAATGTAATTCAGTAGTAGGAAACACAATGCATCTTGTTGTTTATGTCGTTGGATACACATAGATTAGTGGCATCTATCTAATTTAAGAACCTGGACTGGATGATGTTGCTAATCCATGAACCTAGTAGCTGCTGCAACTGTGCAATAATTTCCTCATCTAATGTTCTGAATAATTCCATTGCTTATTCTGAAAAGAACCATGCCTGCTAGGGCATGTGGAACCTTTTTGATACCTGAACTTACTTAATAACCAGTCATGCATGGTCCAGCCTGGTGTAAATTAGTTGACACGATGGATTAATGTTGGTGTTCCCAAACTATTTCCAGCTGATTCTCTTGTCAAAGTCATATGAAAGAAGAAAAATGTGCTTCTGAAATCAGTGGCTATCACTTTGCATCTAACAGGAGTAGAATCTGAAACTTGGAGGGGGTCATTTCCCTCCTTTAAGGCAACTGTCGGCTATCTTCTTGGGTTGTGTTGATGAGCAGTGTCATCTCATTGCTTTGCTGAGCAGCTTGTTCACAGAGGAGGTTCCAGTCAGTGCTTGCTGCGATCTTCATCTACCATTTCCGTTGCTGTAGAGTTGTATTTCTTCGATTGAGTCAGAATCTTTTTTTACATAGTTTGTGTTTTGTTTCATTCATCTTATTATCTCCAAGTTACAATGCTTACAGGAAACCAAAGAAAGCCAAGAAGTGAACATTGGACATGAAGCTTTAGCTTTCTGGTACTTTCTTATTATCTTCATAGTTATGTTATGACTTGCATTGTAGCTCTGCTTCCATCTGGCCTAGCCATGAGAATCAAATCATCAGTGCATCTTTCTTGCTCGGATTAAAGCCCTTTAGAGTGCTACTTATGAGAACCATTCAGTGGTGATCCTATGCCAAAAAAAATTTTGGTTAACTGGACGATGTTTGGTGATGTTGTGATGCAACTGGGCGATTAACAACTAAGTTATTCCTTAGTAGGGTGCTTTTCGCTCTGTTTGGTTGTAATATGGTCATCTAGAAAGAACGAACCTGGAGTTTATCTTATGTGACTTGATCTAGCAATGGTTGTTGTGTTTGTTTGTTGGATTAGGCAGCGAGAGCATTAACGATGTTTATTTTCTCGGTAGGCTATCTAAGAGTATATGTAAACCAGTCAATGCGATTGGCATCATGTTGTACGGCTGGAGATCTCTTTACCTCCGCTATTTGCTACAACTGCAAGTGTGTGGCATGGAACTTGTCAGGTATGTTGAAAATCCAAATGTCCAAATGCCCCCAAATTTTTCACCCTCCTCACCCCCGTGAAGTTAAACAGAGTGCCTTGTGAGACTACAATGGCGGTGGCGCTCTCGTCACCGGCCAGCTGATCGGTGGTGCATCCTGAACATGTTCACCTGACAACGCTCTCTTGTTTCTTATGAATTAGTTTGTGTTATTTGGTTTCTTGTTGAAGAGAAGAAGCAAATCTTTCACTTCAACTTTGCGGCGGTGGTTCATGGCTGGTAATTTTGATGCAAGTACTCATCTACTATATTTTTGTAGAGCAAGAGCCAACTGACAAACTGTTTACTGAATTAGCAGTTCAGACATTAGCGGGTCGTATACTTGCATGTTCTTGTCAATCATTTATTTCACAAGAGGTGGTGACGGTGTCCCCCTCCGCCTACACCGGACTGTTTCTTCTGAATTAAGCCAGATAAAACCAGTCGAGCTAACGCCCCAACAATAACAGTTAATTTTGTATGGAGTAATAAGAGCCAAATGTTATTCTCGCCAGAGAGTTACCTTTTGTTCTGTTTGTGCTGTGTCAGTCTGTTTTTACTGTATTTATTTGAGCCAAGCTCGTTGATAAATGAAGGTTGCATCTTGTTGGGACTGAACATGGGCTTAGGCAACATGCTCATTTTTTATCTACTTGATATGTCAACTCGCATTCTTATGGGTTCAAAAGCTATGCTATTAAATTAAGCATGAGGATGGTGATAATAACCACTGGCAAGGCACTGGATCTGTTGGTTGCCCGTTGGTTGGATCATTAGGCTATTGCAGATGAAATCGTTTTTTATTTATACTCTGCCTCTGGCAGAGTACATTCCAAGACCAATAAATGGATTTTATTATTCTTTGGTATGCACATCTTGTAGATATGATCTGCACAAGAAAACAACCCGTCAGTTGATCGGTAATACATTAAAGTCTAGGACCATCGAGTGGTTGAGCCACGTTCCTACATATCACGTGGTTCGTCTAAGACTAGTAGCTTTCCCAGTGTTAACAGAGGCACGCCAAAATCATCGAATATGACTGAAGATATGGAGAAAGACCATAGGGTTGATTGGGACGGTGATCGTGACGAACATTTAGTGGTGCTGGATTTGACCCATGGGAATATGATGCACTGGGAATTGGCGCAAAAGAATTCACTGAAGATATGGAGAAGGACCATAGGCTTGATTGGGACGGTGATCGTGACAAACATTTAGTGGCGCTGGATTTGACCCATGGGAAATTGATGCGCTGGAACTAGCAATTGTGATCTTGTTGTGTACCTACTTCTTGACTACTGTATTTCTGTAGAGCCACTGGCAACTGTCACAACAGTTTAATAAGCTCCACATTGCTGACATTAATTCAGCTCGTCTGGCGGGCTAGCAAAAGACCAGCTGCTGCGGACAAACATCAGCCGAACTTAAATACTAGTCCAGTGAGTAGCGGATGCCAAACTGCAAACCACTTCGCTCTCTCTTTCACTTCTCTGTGAGGTGTTCGTCAGGCACTCGGCTTGGAGGTTTGCGAGAGAGTTTCCCACCAAAATTCTTCCTGATCGCGTTGTTTGAACATAGGGAAGGAGACGTGCATTCTCAAGGTTCAGCTGCTTTGCTACAAACAGCAAACATCTGTAGCATGGCAGCATGCATTAGAGTTAAACACGCCCTCTGTTTCTGAATGGAGCTCCACATTACAGTTCAGACAAAACCACTCGATCCAATGGTAATGGTGAATCTCAATGGATTAATAAATGAAATTGTGATCCATTACAGATTAGGGCGTCAGGTTGCGCCAGGCGGTCAGGTGGCATGCACCTGCCACGCCCTATGTTTCTTCTGAATCTGAATTAAGATCCTTGTTACCATTCGGGTAAAAGTTATGAAGTTAATCCGATCCGAGAGAGTGAAATTTCAAAATAGCCCGTCAGATTCCAGTCATGAGTTCTTCCTTTTTGTTCCATTCAAATCACTCACACTCTTATATCTTATAAAACAATTTTGGACTTGTGTGGTATTTATACTCTGCCACCAATAGAGTAAAGAAGTCCAACCAGAATATTTTGACTGTCTTTTGGTACTTAAAGATGGAAATATACCTTTCCCACGATAAATTACACATCCACCAGCAAAAAGAAAAAAGAAGATAAATAAGACATCAGTTGATAGGTGAAGTAGTCAGGTCTGACATCACCCCAGTATATGAGTGATGCCACGTTGCCTAATTCATGCAAACTAGCGGGGTGACCCGTGCATTTGCGCGGCTAGACTTCCTATAGTTATATTATATGTTTTTGGTGGTATTTCTCTATGTATCTTCTTTCATTTGATCCATCATTATATAAATATTTATATAAACTTTTCAACCAAAATTTATATCTATATAAATCATGACCAAACTGCACTCTGTATATTTCTGTAATCTGTATAATGTTGTAGGTATAGATTGGGTTATTATGGTACCGAAAGATAGACCAAACCAAGGCATGTGTCCCACCATACCAAACCATATGCTTTTATACTAATACGTAGCTTTCACTATTATCAGTTTTATTGTCTATCTCATCACCGGTTGTAATGCGCATGTGTTCTTATAAATACAATGTCATATATCCATATATACATTTATATGCTTGTACATCTTCTCATTTTGAAGTAATTATCAATACCGCTTCATGGTCAAAATTGATAAAATATTCTCACTTCAGCTGTCGATTTGTCCTTAATTAACGCTTTCTTTCTTCTTTTGGTAAAATATTATCTATCGTTCATTCGGGTCTTATTGTTATGTAGTATTCTGTTCTCCACCAACTTCTAAATTATATAGAAAGACATGACCAAAATTTCATCTCCGAGAAAGAGATAAGACCTTGGAATCCTAAGTTTAACAATACTTTTTTAATTGCTATGTCATGGAGATCAGCACCCTGCAATACAAAGCCATATAATTCCATGACACCAAACTGGCCGCTTGTCCCATAACATGATCAAATTTCTTTGTTAGTCGCTATTTCAACCAACACATAAATGTTAATTCGAACGCTACATTTCCATTGATATATGATTTTTAAATAGAAATAATATTATATTTGAAATGTGTGTCTTGTGGAAACATCATTAAATTTAGGTTGAAATCTTTTCGACATGCAACGATGCCTGACAAAAAGTGATTAATTGCACCAATCTTAGCTTCCTACCACGCCAAACCATTTCATCATCAATTAAATGCCTAATCTTTATGTTGTGTACCTCTATCTGTTGTGCACTTTTTTTATATAGTTAGCGCAATATTGACAACATCGAACTTCGACACATGCTTCTAAATGTTCTTGACAAATTCGTCGTAGTCTAATTGTTTATGTAGCCTAACCATATAAGTCTAAGTAACTGTTGGTGTATATTAAAAAAAAGCATTAGTGTATATTCATATAAAATTGGTAATAGTTTTTTGTCTTGCAGCATCTTCTCATAAATTACCGAATGATAATTTATTTAATTTCAATTACATGTTCAGTTCTACTGGTTAAATTTTAATTTAAGTTTCGTAGCTGAAATTTTTGTGTGACAGTATAGAGTATAAGGTTAATATCGCTCATGCATGTAGATGCGTCAGAACGGTAGACTTTTTAGTATGTTTCCTTGTAGGTTGGTAGATTTACGTGTGCATGTTCTTTCATCCTCACGCAAAGCTTTTTTCTCCAATACATGTACGTGTCCAGGTTGAAGACTGCCTCCACATCCTTCTCAATAGATCTTCCTCGTCTAGGTTTCCGTTTCTAATTCATACGTGATCGCTACTTGGTGTGTCCAAGTTGGACACTGTTTATATCAGGGGGACGTCAGATAGACGATTTGTCCGGAGGAATTTTTTTTTCTTGAGGTTCTGGCCGGAGGCCAATTGATTAGCTGCCCTCATGTTTAGAACTAACACGTACTCCCTCCGTTCCTAAATATAAGTCTTTTTAGACATTTCAAATGGAATGCAACATACGGATGTATGTAGACATATTTTAGAGTTCGGATTCACTCATTTTGCTCCGTATATAGTCACTTGGTGGAATCTCTAGAAAGACTTATATTTAGGAATGGAGGGAGTATATGTGTGTATCTCTTTTTCTGTTACTTTAACGCAGATGCATCTCAGATGAAAATCTAGGCCATTTAAAAATCATAATTCTAAGGTGATAAATCTTCACCGTTCGGTTTCTAGCATTTTGAGTATATAATAGATAATAGATAGATGGGCAGTTAGACCATCTCTGCATGCAATTGCAAGGAAATATTCTCAAGAAATGTTTCAGAGACAATTATCGAAGGGAGGAGGATGAATACATTCCTTAACAAAATATTAAATACGTATATAAATAATGTATGCATCTTGATGCTCAGAAAATGTAGAAGAGTAAAAGTTACTGCGTCTTTTATATATTAATACGAAAAGAAACCTGACCAATTTGAAGTTTGCTGCAGGTACTTTCAAAGTAATTCAATGAAGAAAGACCAAAGCACTTCATACAATTAATGCATAGCCAACAACAATGTAGAGAATGATGTAGATGTCAAAACCCTATCTTTTATAGAACCTCCATCCGTAATCAAGGTGATCCGGATGGGAAGTAATTGTATGGATTGAGGAACAATCATGTAAGTTGTTTTTGTGATTACTTGCCTATTGAGTTCGGGAATCAGTGGCCGTGAATGAACTCGAACCATGTCCATGATAGGGAAGCACTTAGTTACCAGTATGCTATAGCACCTCCATTGGGTGGCCTCATCCAGGATGTTGGCAACCTGATCTGCTTCAAATTTCTGTCGATACCTCTGTATTGTAGGACTGATTAGCCTTAAAGAAACTCTGGAGTGCAGGCTGCAACACACATACATGTAAGTAGAGAAGATTTTAAAGGCCGGAGAATTAGCAATTCATGATTGGAGTGTATACTCTAATCCGGTACATTGCAGCAACAAAGAAATTCTAGATAGAGCAAAGAGATGAATCAGCTATATGGAGGAGGGTGGAATGCGTGGTAATCCAGCAGTGATGGAGCTACGGACATATTGATGGGCAGGCCAAGCTAAAGAAGAACACACGAAAAAGTATTTAATTTTGAATCAATTCCTTGCTGACTGGCCTTCACCATGGCTACATACATTGTAAGTAGTAAACAACAAACGCTACTGAATTCCTCAAAAAAAAAATGCTACTTAATTGGTGATGAGATTAACAGATGAAGACCTAATAAGTTAAAATTTAGGGGAGGAGAAACTGGGAACGATTCAAATAAAATTTAGATAGCGTCTGCAAGGTGAATTCAGATAATGACCTCGTTTATCTTTTCCCTTGACTGGAGAAGTGGAGCTGGCATATTGCGGCTGGGTCGCCGCTGCTAGCTGCGTGTATTCTGTAGTGACGCGTCCCAGGTGGGTCGGCCGACTCATCCTGCTGCTGTCCACGTGTGGTGGTGGGCTATGCCGACGGCCGACGGCTGCTGCACGCAGATCAGCCATGGAGGGGCGGCTGCTGCTTGTGGTAGTGCTCATGTCCTGCAGTATTTGATTGGCCTAGGTATACCTTTTTTCTTCCAGCATTGGGCAAACTACGGCCATGTCAGCCTTCACGTAGCTGCACCATTAGTGCCATCTAGGTATGACAGTGAGTCGTGCTTGGAGTTGTAGGGACGCAGAGGCTGCAGGGGACAACTGGTGCAGGAGAGACGAAGGAGGTATGCGTCCGAGAGAGAGACGATGCCGCGGTATTTGCGGATAGGAAACCTCTTATACTCGGGAGACCGTGAGAAAATTGCAGCCGCTTGATTTCTCCAATCGGCCGTACTGTAAGTGTCCTAATACACTAGTAGAAAAGGGGGCAATGGTCCAGGCCGGTCCAACCCATTAGTCCCGGTTCAATCCAGAACCGGGACCAATGGGGGCATTGGACCCGATTCTTGAGCCCCGGGGGCCGGCCGGGCCACGTGGGCCATTGGTCCCGGTTCGTCTGGACCTTTTGGTCCCGGTTGGTGGGTTGAACCGGGACCAATGGGCCTCGCTCCTGGCCCACAACCATTGGTCCCGGTTGGTGGCATGAACCGGAACCAAAGGCAACCCTTTAGTCCCGGTTCATGCGACCAACTGGGACCAATGGTGGTGCCTATATATACCCCCTCGCGCAAGAGCAGAGCACACTGCTCTGTTTTTTCTGGCCGACGGGGAGAGGGCTCGGTGGTGCTCTAGCTCATCTCCTATGCACACAAGGTGTTCGATGGAATGCCCGAGCCACACTACTTAAGGTTTCTCCTCTCCAAGCTCGACCTCCAAGCTCCATTTTCCTCAATATTTGTCTAGGTTTAGCGGTCCGTCACGCCCCGTCTCCGTCTTCACCGTCGTCGATCACCCGCGCCGATCTCATCGCCGGCACCACCGTGGTGAGCCTCTTGTTCTTATCTTCTTTCTGAAAGGAAAAATATTCTTACTTGTATGTTTAGATAGATACTTGTATTATTTTCTTACTTTTATTATTGCATCTTATATAGTGCGATGGTTTTGGTATCCGCCCCCGTCGGCCCTCGTCCTGTCTATGATTCGGATGTGGTATATATTATCTTTTCATAACTATTGGTTCATTTATTGTTTATGACAATTATGCCGACCAACGTGACATAGATTTTATTTATCTAGGAGGTTGTTGAATTGGAAATTCCAACCGACCCTATTGTCGAGAGGTTAAATTTAGTTGAAGAAGAAAACAATTTCTTGAAGGAAAAAATTAGAAAAATTGAGGAGGAGAAGATGATATTGGAGTTGCATGTTGTGGATGTCGTCGATGATCACAAGATCAAGATGGATGCAATGCGCTTGAAGATTAGAAAGATTAGAAAATATGCCATTCATACCGAGGCTTGGTATCATTATGCCGTTGGATCAGTTGTTACATTGGTTGCGATTATGATCGCATTTGTTTTCGCATTGAAATGTTTTACATAGTTTTAGTGTATGATTTAATTAATTTAGATGCTCTGCAGAGCTTTATGTTGTTAGATGAGAACTATGTATGTACTTTGGTTTTAATGTGATGATGAACTTATATTAATTTGGTCACTTCATTATATAATGCACGCAGATGAATCGGCAATGGATGTACGGTTCAAGACACACCTCCGAGTACATTAAGGGCGTGCATGATTTTCTCGAAGTGGCTGAGGCAAACAAGCAGAATGGTTTTATGTGTTGTCCATGCCCTGTATGTGGGAATACGAAGTCTTACTCTGACCGGAAAATCCTCCACACCCACCTGCTTTACAAGGGTTTCATGCCACACTATAATGTTTGGACGAGGCACGGAGAAATAGGGGTTATGATGGAAGATGGCGAAGAAGAAGAGTACGATGACAACTATGTGCCCCCTGAATACGGTGATGCTCCTGAAGATCAAGAGGAACCAGACGATGTGCACGATGATGTTGCAACGGGCGAAGCTGCTGAAGATCAAGAGGAACCAGTCGATGTGCCCGATGATGATGATCTCCGCCGGGTCATTGTTGATGCAAGGACGCAATGCGAAAGTCAAAAGGAGAAGCCGAAGTTCGATCACATGCTAGAGGACCACAAAAAAGGGTTGTACCCCAATTGCGAAGATGGCAACACAAAGCTGGGTACCGTACTGGAATTGCTGCAGTGGAAGGCAGAGAATGTTGTGCCTGACAAAGGATTTGAGAAGCTACTTAAAATATTGAAGAAGAAGCTTCCAAAGAATAACGAATTGCCCGACATTACATACGCAGCAAAGAATGTCGTATGCCCTCTAGGATTAGAGGTGCAGAAGATACATGCATGCCCTAATGACTGCATCCTCTACCGCGGTGCGTACAAGGATCTGAACGCATGCCCGGTATGCGATGCATTACGGTATAAGATCAGACGAGATGACCCTGGTGATATTGACGGCGAGCCCCCCAGGAAGAGGGTTCCTTTAAAGGTGATGAGGTATGCTCCTATAATACCACGGTTGAAACGTCTGTTCAAAAACGGAGAGCATGCCAAGTTGATGCGATGGCACAGTGAGGACCGTAAGAAAGACGGGAAGTTGAGAGCACCCGCTGACGGGTCGCAGTGGAAAAAAATCGAGAGAAAGTACTGGGATGAGTTTGCAAGTGAGCCAAGGAACGTATGGTTTGCTTTAAGCGCGGATGTCATTAATCCTTTCGGGGAGCAGAGCAGCAATCACAGCACCTGGCCCGTGACTCTATGTATGTATAACCTTCCTCCTTGGATGTGCATGAAGCGGAAGTTCATTATGATGCCAGTTCTCATCCAAGGCCCTAAGCAACCCGGCAATGACATTGATGTGTACCTAAGGCCATTAGTTGAAGAACTTTTAGAGCTGTGGAATGGAAACGGTGTACGTACGTGGGATGAGCACAAACAGGAGGAATTTAACCTAAAGGCGTTGCTGTTCGTGACCATCAACGATTGGCCCGCTCTCAGTAACCTTTCAGGACAGACAAACAAGGGATACCACGCATGCACGCACTGTTTACTTGACACCGATAGTATATACCTGGCAAGCTGCAGGAAGAATGTGTACCTGGGCCATCGTCGATTTCTTCCGACCAACCATCAATGTCGAAAGAAAGGCAAGCATTTCAAAGGCGAGGCAGATCACCGGAAGAAGCCCGCCATGCGTACCGGTGATCACGTACTTGCTATGGTCAATGATTTACACGTAATCTTTGGAAAGGGTCCCGGCGGACTAGCTGTTCCGAGTGACGCTGGGGACACGCACCCATGTGGAAGAAGAAATCTATATTTTGGGACCTACCCTACTGGAAAGACCTAGAGGTCCGCTCTTCGATCGACGTGATGCACGTGACGAAGAACCTTTGCGTGAACCTGCTAGGCTTCTTGGGCGTGTATGGGAAGACAAAAGATACAGCTGAGGCACGGGAGGACCTGCAACGTTTGCACGAAAAAGACGGCATGCCTCCAAAGCAGTATGAAGGTCCTGCCAGCTATGCTCTTACCAAAGAAGAGAAGGAAATCTTCTTTGAATGCCTGCTTAGTATGAAGGTCCCGACTGGCTTCTCGTCGAATATAAAAGGAATAATAAATATGGCAGAGAAAAAGTTTCAGAACCTAAAGTCTCATGACTGCCACGTGATTATGACGCAACTGCTTCCGGTTGCATTGAGGGGGCTTCTACCGGAAAACGTCCGATTAGCCATTGTGAAGCTATGTGCATTCCTCAATGCAATATCTCAGAAGGTGATCGATCCAGAAATCATACCAAGGCTAAGGAGTGATGTGGTGCAATGTCTTGTCAGTTTCGAGCTGGTGTTCCCACCATCCTTCTTCAATATCATGACGCACGTCCTAGTTCATCTAGTTGACGAGATTGTCATTCTGGGCCCCGTATTTCTACACAATATGTACCCCTTTGAGAGGTTCATGGGAGTCCTAAAGAAATATGTCCGTAACCGCGCTAGGCCAGAAGGAAGCATCTCCATGGGCCATCAAACAGAGGATGTCATCGGGTTTTGTGTTGACTTCATTCCTGGCCTTAAGAAGATAGGTCTCCCTAAATCGCGGTATGAGGGGAGACTGACTGGAAAAGGCACGCTTGGAAGGGACTCAATAATATGCAGGGACGGATATTCTTGGTCTCAAGCACACTACACAGTTCTACAGAACTCTACCTTGGTGACCCCGTATGTCGATGAACACAAGAACAGTCTGCGCTCCAAACACCCGGAGCAGTGCGACGACTGGATTACATGTGAACACATCAGGACTTTCAGCAGTTGGTTGGAAGCACGTATCAGAGGTGACAACACTGTTTGTGATGAGCTGTACTTGTTATCCAGGGGACCATCTTTGACTGTATTGATTTGGAAAGGATACGAGATAAATGGGAATACATTTTACACGATTGACCAAGATCAAAAGAGCACCAACCAAAACAGCGGTGTCCGCTTTGATGCAACAACCGAGAGGGGAAATGACACATATTATGGTTACATAGTGGACATATGGGAACTTGACTACGGACATGATTTTAAGGTCCCTTTGTTTAAGTGCAAATGGGTCAATGTGTCAGGAGGCGGGGTACAGGTAGACCCACAGTACGGAATGACAACAGTGGATCTGAAAAATCTTGGGTACACTGACGAACCGTTCGTCCTAGCCAATGATGTGGCACAGGTTATCTATGTGAAGGACATGTCTACCAGACCGAGAAAGAGAAAAGATAAGGAAGCGAATACATCATACGATGAGCCAAAGCGCCACATAGTTCTTTCAGGAAAAAGGGACATCGTGGGAGTGGAGGACAAGACAGACATGTCTGAAGATTATGAAAAGTTTCATGAAATTCCTCCCTTTAAAGTCAAGGCTGACCCCAGCATCCTGATAAACGATGAAGATTATCCATGGTTACGGCGCAATAAGCAAATGACACAAGCGAAGAAAAAGTGAAGACTTTCTCCCGCAACTATTATGATGATACCATGCCAACTTTGTAACTGACGAGTATGATACCATTGTCCGTTTTGTACATGCACATGCTATGTGTGGGTCAATTTATGATACCATGCCAACTTTCAACTTTTTCAGAGTTCATTTGAAATGCTTTAATGTCTTATGGTTCGGCCCTCGTAATAATTAAAAATAGCAACAATAAGTATTTTGTTGTAAGTAGAAACAAAATAAAATAAATAAAGCAAAAAAAAACAAAAACAAAAAAAGTAAAAAGTGGAAAGTTTATAATTTTCCTAAAACTAAAAGCAAAAAGAATTAAAAAATAAAGCAAAAAACAAAAGAAAATAAATAATGCAGAAAACAAAACAAAAAAACAACAATAAGTATTTTGTTGTAAGTAGAACAAAATAAAATAAATAAAGCAAGAAAGAAAACAAAAAAACAAAAAAAGTGGAAAGTTTATAATTTTCCTAAAACTAAAAGCAAAAAGAATTAAAAAATAAAGCAAAAAACAAAAGAAAATAAATAATGCAGAAAACAAAACAAAAAAACTGGAAAAAAATAAAAATAGCAACAATAAGTAAAGAAAACAAAAAAACAAAAAAAATGCCCCCTACTGGGCCCCCACGGCCTGAATACGACTTGAATCCCTACTTTGGGCCAGAATTCAGGCCCGCAGTAGGCCCATCAGGCAAAGCAGTAGTAAGTAGGCCCATAAGCCTGCAGTAGAGAGGAGTTCGAGAGGGGTGCGGCAGTGGGGCTTATAAACCACTGCGCGCCCCTCTCAACTAGCGAGGTGGGACTAAACTTTGGCCCCGATGCGGGCAGCACAGGGGCCTTTGGTCCCGGTTGGTGGCTCCAACCAGGACTAAAGGGGTGGCATTGGTCCCGGTTGGTGCTACCAATCGGGACCAAAGGCCGCAGCTTCCCGCCCTTTGGGCTGCCGAAAAAGAGGCCTTTGGTCCCGGTTGGTGGCACCAACCGGGACTAAAGGGGCATTAGTCCCGGTTGGATGCCACCAACCGGGACTAAAGGTTGTGCTATATAAGCAGCACTTAGCAGTTTCCGGCCAAATCGCCCAGTTCTCCCCCGACGCCCCCCTGCTCCTCCTCGTCGCCGTCGCCGCCCGACGCCCCTGCTCCACCTTGCCGTCGCCGCCGCCACCGACGCCGTCAGGCTGCTCGCCTTGGCCGTCGCCGCCGCCCCCTGTGAGCATAGCCTGCTCCCGCGCCCCTCCCATCCCGCGCCCCTACGCGGCCACCGCGCCGCCGCCCCTGCGCGGCCGGCGCACGCCGCCCCTGTCCTGCGCGGCCGCCGCACCTCCGCCCCTGCCCTGCGCGGCCACCGCGCGTCGCCCCTGCCCTGCGCGGCCACCGCGCGCCGCCCCTGTCCTGCACGGCCGGTGCGCCGCTGCCCCTGCCCTGCGCGGCCGCCGCCCGCGCCGCCCCGCCGCCCTGCCCTGCGCGGCCGCCGCGCGCGCCGCCCCGCCGCCCCTACCCTGCATTTTCCTCCATAGCATTTTTTTTTGCATTTTTTTGTGTATATGTGTTTGTATGTGTATATATGTGTACATGTTCATAGTATTTTTTTTCATAAGTGTATTTTTTTGTTCATTGCATTTTTTTCATATGTATAATGTATATATGTATGTGGTAGCTATATATATATATGATGAATGGATGTGGCTATATATGTATGTATGAATATAATGTTCATAGCATTTTTTTGTTTATATATGTTTTTCATATATGTATTAATTTTATATTTAGGTTGTTAGTAGATATCGATCGATTTTAGGTTAGTGCATTTTAGGTTAGTGTAGAGGAGAAAGTAAAATAAGGAAAAGGAAGAAAAGAGGAAGAAGGAAGAAGGAAGAAGAAGAAGAAAAAGAATGAGAGGAAAAAGGAAAATAAGAAGAGGAAGAAAGGAGAAAAAGAGGAGAGGAAGAAGAGGAGAAATAAATAAAAGAGGAAAAAAGAAGAAAAAGAAGAGGAGAAGAAGAAAGGAATAGAGGAGAAGAAGAAAAAATAGAAGAAAAAATTCTATTTTTCTTCTTCTCCTCTATTCCTTTCTTCTTCTCCTCTTTTTTTCTTCTTTTTCTTCTTCTTCTTCTTCCTTCTTCCTTCTTCCTCTTTTCTTCCTTTTCCTTAATTATTTTCCTTTCTCGAGGGAGAAGAAGAAAAAGAAGAGGAGAAGAAGAAAGAAAGGAATAGAGGAGAAAGAAGAAACTTCAACACGAGGGGGTGGTACCGATACCCCCTCCCCGATAACATTATTTTCCCATGTATATGTATGTCGCGTCGTTGTCGATATAACCCCCTCTAGATAACTTCGACATGAGGGGCGGTCGATATATATATATACCCCCTCTCGACCGTGATAACTTATACAACTGCAGCACCCCCCTCGGCCCTCTCGCTCGACCAAAACTCTCGAGGACACCCAAACCCTAGAGAGAAAACGATGTTGGTCTCCTACCCCCTCCCGCCGCGCCCTACCCGACAAATTAACTCTCTCGAGGCCACCCAAATTTATCAAGTTAAAAGAGCGTTATCGTCGAGGCCACCCCAAACCCTTGAAGCGTTGTGTTGAGGCCACTAACATGATTCCTTATTGTGATTAGCTAGCTAGTTCTACGTTTGCCACTAACATGATTTCATATATATATATATATATATATATATATATATATATATATATATATATATATATATATATATATATATATCCATCTGTACCATGTTTGAATAATAATTGACATGTTGTAAATATTTGCAGAAACTATGGAGCACTCCCGAGACAAAGAAACAGAAGCGATGTTGGGGGACATAATCGCAAATGGATCAAGTGATGATGTTGCGTCATTTCTCCTCGACACCGTTGGTCAGCTAGATGAAGAAGAGGGCTACGTTTATGATGGTGGCTTCGACCCATTAATGCCGGTACAAGAGGAGGACTATGTTCATGATGGCTCCGGTGACACAATGGAGGTACAAGACGAAGGAGACCGAACCGAGTCCGGCCAGGTATATATATATATTAGTTAAGCCCGTGCTGACTAGTTAATTGATGCATCCATTGTTTTGGTATATGTACACATATTAATTACTGTCGTCTAATTTCTAGCCCTCCGGATCGAGCACAACTTCGGTAAGGAGACGAGGCCCGAAGAAAAAGTTGAGCTCGGATGAAAAGTTTGAGATCATAAAAATCGCGCCCGACAGCGAACCGATTGAACCCGTCCGGACAAGGAAGGCATTTTCTGCTCAGTGCGGGGTTCTTGTTAGGGACAGGATCTCGATCAGCATCCAGCAATGGTATAAGCCTGCTAAGGATGAAGACGCTGAGGTGTCTTATGTCAATGATATGCAGAAAGAAGATCTTTGGACTGAGCTGAAGGCAAATTTCACCCTACCGCCAGAGGAGGATCCGGAGAAGCCAGTTAAAGAGCAATTAATCAAGTCTTGTGCTCTTAAGAAGATGGCAGGCCTAATGAGGAGGTGGAGGAAAGAGGCTGAACCAGTTTGTCAAGGAAAAAAAGACACCAGAATTCATCGGCAAATATGAGAAGATCAAAGATCACTGGCCCGCATTTGTGGTCCCACAAGACATCCGAAAAGAGTAAGAAGATGTCGGAGACAAACAAGAAAAATGCTGCGAAGAAGAAGCTTCACCATCGCACGGGGTCAGGTGGCTACCTCAAAGCCCGACCTAAGTGGTCCAAGGCTGAGCATGATCTGCTTGAAAAAGGGATCGAACCAGAGACAATGCGCTGGCCAGACCGTTGCCGGACTTGGTTCTTCGGGGCTGGCGGAACCTTGGACCCTGTAACAGGGAAGTGTCAATGGACGGACGAGCAACTGCAAACACCAGTCAAGAACCTTCGACACTATATCGATGCAGCGCAGCGAGGGACGTTCCTTCCAAACGGGGAGAAGGACGAGCTCACAATGGCCCTTGGGAATCCCGAGCACCCTAGACGGACACGAGGCACGCCAGGCTCCATTCCGTGGAAGGTTGGTTTTCCGGACGCAGGGGGTTACAAAACCCACGAGAGGAGGAAGAAACTGGAGCAGGACCAAATGCAGGCGCTGCTTGGAAGGGTAATGGGGCTAGAGGATCGAGAAGAGGAACGAGAAGCAGCAGATCGCAACAAACGACCTGCCGAAGCTTCCCCCGAAGCTACCCCGCCATCTCAGCGGAGAAGCTGCGTGGCTTCCACCGAGCTGCTTCAGCCGGAGCATGTCTTGACGGCTCCTGCCAGCTATCCCGTGGATGGTATCATGGAGTCTCAAAATTGTCACATGATGGCGCGATGGATGAATTTCAAGGTCAAGGCGGCTGTTGGCCAAGTTTATCCTAGTGGACCCGGCACAACTTATCACTGCCAGCCGATTCCAAAAGGATATGCTAAGGTGATGGTGGATGAAATAACGGAGGGATTTGAGGACCTCGTGCTTGACCACCCTACCGGTGAAGGGGAGACTAGGTTGGGTTCTGCTCTGAAGACTCCATGCCTATGGAAGAAGGAGCTCATCAACCTTCTGAACTGGATGCCTCCGCCTCCTCCTCCTACTCCGGCGAGTCAGGGCACTCTGCCTCCTCCACCGCCTCCTCCTCCGGCGACTGACGATCAGGGCACGTGTGGTGGCACTCCGCCTCCTTCTCCGGCGCATGGCGGCACTCCTCCTCCTTCTCGGCCTGCGCTCCCGAGAAGCCAGCAGCATCCTCCTTCTTCGCCTCACTAGCAAGGGCGGAAGAGACCCGCCGCCGCCCCGGCTGCTCTGGCGCGTCGTACTCCTTCTCCTCCGCCTCGTAAGCAAGCACGAAAGAAGATAGACGCCGCAACCGCTCCGTCTGCTCCGGCGTCTAGCAGTACAACCAGAGGCGGGAGGCAATACAAATACGGTCCATCATCTCTCAAGCCTCTAGAGAAGTTACCGTACGAGAGGTCCGAGGAGGAAAACGATATGATTGTGCAGGCCCACGTGAAGGAGTTCTTTGAAGGGGTGAAAGCAAAGATACATCCACCTCCGGAGGAGAAGGTAGATCCGGTGAAAGCAAAGTGCACTATCGATGCCCTGAGGAAACCACCAAAGTCTCGGCCGAGAACCAACTATGAGCGCATTACTGAACAGACATATCTCCAAGCCCAGCGGTCGGGAACTACTGTCAGTGCTAAAAGGTCAAAAGAATGAGCAAAGGGGGAAAAATTGCCCAGCTCGGCGAACAAGCACAGCAATCGTGCCCCCCGCTCAATGTGTCTAATGCTCCGGGTACGGTGGCCGGTTATGGCAATCTTGATGATTACATGCCTGACGATGCACTTCCTGATTTCTTGGACGTGGACGGACACAAATACGAGTACGGGAAGCCTCTCGTCAAAGATGAAAAATCTCTGACAACAATGATGCGAAGATTGCATAATTGGTACATGGAAACCTGCAGAGAGTCTGAGGGTAAGAATGCTTTGTATCTGCATATTAAAGAGGAGCACGATCTCGTTGCAAATGATCTGTTGACTGTTCCATTTGAGGAGTTCTTCGAGTTCTTCAATCAAAAGGCCCTCGATAAATTAATGGTCTCTTGCTACTGCCTGTAAGTACTATTTCTGTCATTAAGTCTCTATATATAGCTCGGCTCTTTCATTGCATGCATGTATTTATAATTAATTATCCTCAATATATTATGCAGATTGAAGATCGTCGAGTGCAAAAAACAAGAAATTTATGATATTGGGTTCATTAACACAAATATCATAGATGTATTTCTGGTTGAAAAGAACGACAAAGAGGCCGAGGACAACTTGCTACGATCGTTGATAAAAAATCAAAACAAAGATACCATACTCTTTCCTTACAACGGTCCGTGAGTGTTACTGTCGTGTGCATATTCAGTTTCCCTTATTACTCAAGCGAGGTTATAGTAATGTAATTGATGAGTTATGCATGCGTGCGCAGGTACCACTATATTCTTCTGGAGATTAAGCTTGAGCGTGGACTAGTAACCGTCTTAGACTCGAGACGGAAAGATCCCAAAACCTATGCGGACATGACTGAAATGCTCAGCAAGTAAGTTCAATCGATCATTATCGCACCATATCGGTAACTTTTTGTTCATTTCCTGATATCTCAAATAATAATAATTATTTTCTTTGTCTTGCAGGGTTTGGAAACAGTTCACCGCAGAAGCTCCGGGACTGCCAAAGGAGCTGCGATATACATACCCGAAAGTAAGTACTACTGGCTAGCTAGTTGCGCGCATCTCCCGTTGATTCTATAGCTATACTTTCATCAATGCCATTTATAATGCTTCATTATCAGTTTGATTGACCTCTATTTCTCATAAAGTGCTTGTGGCAAGAGGAAGGGAATGATTTCTGTGGATACTACGTGTGCGAGTTCATCCACACCGCGACTTTGAAAAACAAGCGGGGCTACTCTCAAAGACAATATGAAGTGCGTTAGCAATAATATTCACAATTTCATTTTATTACACCATCATTTCTGTTGAGTTTCATTCATATATATGTATTAATTAACCCCCTTCTTCAAATTAGACGTGGCAGATACGGATGAACTCCTAGAACCAGATCGCATGAAAGCAATTCAAGAGGAATTGGCGGGATTCTTTCTTGACCACGTCATCAGTAAAACCGGAGAATACCATGTGGAAATTGATTTCAAATGCTAGGGGTTTGTAATTAAGAGATCTTATACATATTGTACATGTATGTAGCCAGTAGCGTCGGATACATGATACGAAAACTTGTTGTTCGACCAACCTCTCGGAGAAGGAGAGGTCGATCGATCCTCCAACCTCCCCTCCTTTAAAAAAAACACAAAAACCCCAGCAACTGGAATGCTGAAGCGTGGATGCATTTTGGTCCCAGTTGGTGCCACCAACCGGGACCAAAGGCCCCCTGACTGGGCTGGGCGCACAGAGCCACGTGGAGGCACATTGGTCCCGGTTCTGGTTTGAACCGGGACTAATGGGTGGAGGTATTAGTAACGATCCATTAGTCCCGGTTCACGAACCGGGACTAAAGGCCCTTATGAACCGGGACTATTAGGTCTTTTTCTACTAGTGATAGGATACGATATTGCCTTTTTTTTCATATCCAAGGAAACGATAGGCGTGGTTCACATGCGCACCTGATGGATCATATTGGTAAGTTTTTCTAAGTACGTTTCCTTGTTTGCATGTGATCGAGCATGTCATGTCATCTCTACACATCTATGTTTTCCTTATTTGAACCTTATTTTTGTACGTGACAGGTCCAATTGTTTCTACGTAACAATATTTGTATGCAACGTTATATCTTTCAATCTCAACCCTTGATATATGAAATTAGTGCTCAAGATAATTTAATCTGTGTGGATCAATATAATGGTTTGTTTGCCTCTTGTCTTAATTATATAATAGATGCCAACTTGTTCTTGCGATAGTAGTTATGTTCTTTGTTCATTGAATTAATGAAAACGGATGGTTCTTGATCTCTCAACTATTGGCCTTCTAATTTCTCATCTAAACTCTAAATCATACAGACTTGATTCTCCACTTCTAAATCCGGATAACTTTGGCCTCTTAGCAACTCTAGGAAGTTTGATGGATGATGAACTAGCGAGATGACTTACATGACATCTCAGTTAAAAGTTTTTTTGGAAAATTAGGAAAATATGTCAATTTTCAAAAAAGAATATGGGTTCAACAAATTGAGATATTTATAAATCAAGAATATATGTTGAACAAATCAAAAAAATGAAACGATTTCATTGAATATCCTATAAATCAAGAATGTAGGACACAGAGATGAAACATCATGGGGTTTTAATTATTACCCCATATGTAAACGTTTATAAGATGTTTTAGATCACTACTTTACTGCTCTAAAACATTTTATAAAAGTTTATGGCGGGAGTATTTTGCTTCCTTGCTTCCCTTTTTTTTAGAATACTTCTGAATATGTTTTAAGGATGTCATATTTCCCCGTTTCTAACATTCCCATGCTTCGTATTACATCTTTTTTGCAAATATATATCTTTTTTTTTGCTACGTTGTTTCTCAAAGACTTCAACTAATTATATGTATTAAAGATCATTTTCGGGCTGGATGCTATAAATCTGCATCTTCTCAAAAAAGATTTTTCTATATCTCCTATTGAATGGTTGTGCTTTGCATCGTGTTAGAAACCACTGCTGCCATGGCATTGGTCTAAATGCTACCAGTTGAACAGCTGGTAAATAACCCTCACGATGAAAGAACCTATAGTGACACAAATGTTGGACGTCGGGCCAGTGTATTGATGGCTGAAGATGGTGCTGATTGAGGTTGTGCTGCGAGTGGACAATTGACCACAGGTTGATCAGCAATAGGGTAGTTGTAACTCGTCGCTCTGTTTGTCTGTAATATGGTCCCCTAGCCTTAAGACGGAGCTTATCTGGTGTGGCTTGATCTGACAATGATTGGTGCGTCTGTCAGATAAGGTAGCAAGAGCAGTAACGAACATTTAGGTTCTGTACAGTCATTAGATTAATTTTGACCGCCAGAGTGATTTTGTGGTCTTGTTGTATGGAACTAGTCAGGTACTAAAAATTTTAGGAGAGGTACTGATCTATTCCATGAGCTACAACAGAATTTGGGAGATGGCAGTGGCAAGGCATGGGATCTTCTGATGTGGTAGAGGATGATGTAGAGTATGGACTAATGGTTGCCTGTTCATTTGGGCTACTGAGGATGAAATAGTGTGATATTTATACTCTACCATTGCCATAGTACAGTCCAAGCCCAATAAATGGAATTATATTCTTTGGTATTTACATCTAGGAGATATGATTTGCACAAGATAAAAAAAAGTGCCAGATGGTCGGTACGTAATACATTCAAGTCTAAGAGCATCAAGTGGTTGAGTCATGTTCCTATATATGCCAGTGTAGTTTATCGACACAGGGTTCGCTAAGACTAGTAGCTTTCCTAGAGTCAACAAAGTTGAATGTGACTCAAGATATGGAGAAGGACCGTAGGCTTGATCATGACAAAAATTTACTGGCACTCAATTGTTACATATATATTCAATTGTTACATATATGATGATCCATGGGAATATGATACACTGGGAATTGACGCAAAGCCAGTGTAGGGCACCTGTCGACGCGACGTGTACGCGTTCTTCGTGTAGGCAAGACCGTGGCCACATGCAGGCTACAACGATGTGGCAAGCGTGTGCACACAGTTATGCTTATCCACTCGTGCGTGACACTTTGCATAGCAGTATAGCACACAGTTTGTCATAATGATAATAAACAGTGTGGCGAACTTCACAGTAGAGCACTGTTATGGTACTGCTAGAAGGAGGGCGCGAGAGGGCCGGCCGGGGGCTTTTTGCCCATGGCCGGGCAAGAGGGAAGGGATTTTCTTCTTAATTCTTGCTTGATTGGATTGATACATCTCCTCTCTTTATATAGAGAGGTTTACTTGACTCCCAAGCAAGGCCTACTTGACCCCTAAGAAAGCGACCCTTATCTCTAATTAACCCTAAGATTAATGGGCCCATTAGGCCCATTATGTACTCTAACACTACACCCCACCTGGACATGCAGCTTGTCCTCGAGTTGCAGCCTAACCAACTTATAACCATGACTCGACGCAACACAAAGCTAACACCTAAAAACAAGCCTTTTACATCTTGGCTTGTTTTATTATTCTCGACCTGAACTGGGCCGGGACGCTTTATTTTGGACTCCCTAACAAAAAGTGGACACCATCCGCACGCCGTTCGTGCACGTGTACAACCACCTGGATCCCATGAACACCACCTGAACAAAAGGAGTGCATGTGTATGACCACCTGGAAGTGGTCGCAAGTGTGACCAGCAGAGGCGCCCTCGCGGCGGCCGGTGACGGAATGCAGTGGTGCTATGCGGTGCGCTGCTGTCGGTGACACCATGCCTTCTCCCTGCCAGACGGCTGTTGGTTTGCACCACACAGGGAAGAGTGGAGGGCTTGCGATGGAGAATGACGAGGAGGGGTGCGCCCCCCCAACCGCCAATGTTGCAGACTTTAAGGTCGCTGCCCGCGGGGAAAACAACACGCCTGCCGCCCGTGGGGGAAAACGCATGCCCAAGATCCCCGACGCAGCGGATGAGATCGAGGTCCTTTGCGCAGCGAAGGGCAACTAGAATGAGCGGCAGCTGCAGACCATGCATCCCGCACACGCCGACGCGCTAGGAGGCCGCGCGCGGCAGCTTGCAGCTTCACCGCCGCCAACACGTGGCCGGTAGCGATCCAAGACGGAAGCGGTGACGACGACGGCGGGGACTGGACTTGGTGGAGCGGGACTCCTGCCGCGCGGTCAATGCGGGGCCGGAGCTGACCAGCGGTGGCTGCTGCAGCTGCAGCGGCTGCTGAGGAGCGCCGGGCGCGGCGGAGGCCGCCAGGAGCGGCGGCTGCCACTGCAGCCAGGGCTGGGTGATGGTGGCGACGGATGGCAGATGCAGCGGCTGCTGCAGTGGCCCAACGAGCGCGGCGAAGGCCGCCTGGTGCGGCGGCGCGAGGGCGGTGATGGGCGCTAGAGGCGCGGCAGGAGCCGGCACCGGCCACTGCGGGGCGGCGGCGGGCGGCGGCGAAAGCTGCAACTGGGGCTGCAGCGCCCCAGCGAACGCCCCTGGATGCGGCGAGTACCATGGCAGGGCCGGCGGCCGAGTGGCGGCGGTCGGCGGTAGGGGCGGCGGCGGCTAGTAGGGGCTGGCCAGGTACAGCTGTATCCCCTGGACGGCTGTGACGAGGTCGTTGAGGACCCTGGTGATCTCCTCCGATGTGTAGGCGGCGGCCGGTGGTGCGGTGGAGGGCGCCGGCATCTGGGCGGTGGCGGCGTCGGAGGATGCGACCAGCGGCGCAGACGGGGAGGGCAGCGGCGCGGTGTAGATGGCCAGTGGCGCGATGCTGACGATCGGCAGCGGAAGCGACGGGGTGGGCGGCGGCGAAGACATGATCGAAATTGAGCTCTCTGATACCAAATTGTTATGGCACTGCTATAAGGAGGGTGCGAGAGGGCCGGCCGGTGGCCTTTTTGCCCACGGCCGGGCAAGAGGGAAAGAATTTCCTTCTTAATTGTTGCTTGATTAGATTGATACATCTCCTCTTTTTATATAAAGAGGTTACTTGACTCCCTAGCAAGGCTTACTTGACCCCTAAACAAGCGACCCTTATCTCTAATTAACGCTAAGACTAATGGATCAATTAGGCCCATTACGTACTCTAACAGGCACACATTTCTCACCACACAATCCATGTGCGTTGGGACAAGTTAATTTCCTCACACCTACATCCGCTGCAATCACATGCCTTCTTTCTCCTTCCTTGCTGCCTCCAAATCCTCCTTCTCGCCCACCTCCGCTGCTCTCCAAACAACTAACGCCGAAAGTCAAATTGTGATCGCACAGGCGGATGTGGCCACTACCATGGCCGAACGCGACGCAGATGGCCCAGTAGCACGCATGGATGGGAAGCGGTTATGATGGCGCGTGCAGAAGAGGTCACAGTCGTCGAACATACGGTCGAGGTCGTTGCCGGGGCCCAGTTTACCTGCTCTGCATTTCTAAGGCTGAAATGTCTACCTGCTAGCTTGTTGTGGTATGCTTTTTTACTTTAAAATGGTAGAATCCCAGTTTGATTTATTTTACGCATCAATGCTCTGAGCCTCTGAGACAAGTGACCACGAGAAAAGTCTAGACAAACGTGCTTACAAGTTACAACTCAACTTCATGACAACTACTGCCAATTATCACTGTCCACTGCAGTCATGACAACTTCAAAGCATGTGCAAACATGCCAACCAGCAGCAGCCGTGCACGCTCAAGACAGAGCCTGTGGCTAAAGAAATTTCTGTGAGAATTGAAAATAAGGCCCGCTCCAACCTGCTTGCCAAAGCACGGGTGCAGCTGCAAGGGCAACCGAGCAACGAAAGAGCTTGAAATTAATTCTCTCCGCCTCGATCTGGAAAGCTATGGGGGACAAGACGAACGAGGACTCAGCGATCGTGGCTTAGTTGCCCGATCCACGTATTCGTGCTTTGACGGCGGCTGTTGCTATTGCTACGTCGACAAGCCCCACATTTGGCTCCTGAATGTTGTGCTCGGTAGTCTGAATGTGCAAGCGAGCTTTTTGTGGGCAATATGTAGGCATTAAGCAAGCTGTTTTCTCAAAAATACGCAGGAGGTGCTTCATGCCTTCTCTTTGAATCTTTGGTGTGTTTGAGTTTCTTCCGAAGCCTTAATCTCCTTCCACTTATTATTGTTCTTTAATAGGATCCACAGATAAATCAGTACATTTATGTGATTATGCCACGATGGATTCTTGTCATGGTCGTAATGTTGCATATGCTTAGTCAGAACAACAAAAGTAGCTGGTAAGCTCACACTTATAAAATGTGGTCGTTGCAGACTCCTTGGTGCAGGCGACCAAATAATGTGCTATTGCATCTAGCATGTGGAAAATACTCCATGGTGGCCACCAAAAACTGAGTTAAAACTCGCCCAGGCCTGTCCCGAGCAACCCTAGCTAAGCTGGTGTTGGGTGAGGAACTGGTACATGCAATGTAATAACCACGAAGAGGCTGAGCCAAAGAAACCCTGCTAAAGAAAACTGTAGATAATATAAATCCATTTGTAAAATATTCGACGCCACAACTGACCCTTCATTTCCCAATGTCTCCCATGTCTATATTGAAATGTGGCGTCCCTCCCTTATTGACAAGTAAGAGCTCATTCGAAATGTCCTCTGTTCCCTAATTCACACTCTTATGAAGGTGAGCAGGGAGTGATTAGGTGGCAAAGGAGCAGAGTTATAACCCAACTAGAGGATCACTTTGCTAATGTGCATGCTTCACTTCACCTTGAACTCGCATGCGATGGAAGGAGATAATAAATGGAAAATAAAGCTAGCTAGAATCTTTTTTTTAGAAAAGGAGGATGACGCCCGGCCTCTGCATTTGATCGATGCATACGGCCACTTTATTAATTATTCCTACAAGACCTTACAAAGCCGGACAATAGCAAGACTAAAACCAACGTCTAAGCAACAGCTGTCGTTACACCTATCCAAATGATGAAGCGGCGCAAATAGTCTAGGCCTAATACCAAACAGACATCGCAGCCAAACCTATACATATAAGACCTGAGGTCCCAACCAGGACGCCTGCCGGGTATGGGGCACCTACCAGTCCAGCGCACTCCTCAACCAGGACACCTGCCGGGTATGAGGCCGCTGCAGCCACCTGCCACCAATCCATCTTCAAATTTGTACTGTTGCATGTACCGTTACTAAAGTGCCGGTTCGTAAGGGCCTTTAGTGCCGGTTCCATAACCGGCACTAAAGTGTGGGCACTAAAGCCCCCCCCCCTTTAGTACCGGTTCGGCACGAACCGGCGCTAAAGTGCCACCACGTGGCATGAGCTCGCACCCTGGTATGGGTGACCTTTAGTACCGGTTGGTGTTACCAACCGGTACTAAAGGTTTTTTTTTTGAATTTTGTTTTTTGAAAATTTTGGAATTTTTTTTGATTTTTTTTCGATTTTTAATTTTCCTGAATTATTTGATGATTTATTACCGGTTGGTGTTACCAACCGGTACTAAAGGTTTTTTTTTGAATTTTGTTTTTTGAAAATTTTGGAATTTTTTTTTGATTTTTTTTATTTTTAATTTTTCTGAATTATTTGATGATTTATTCTCTAATCACCTCTCTTAACTGCTCAAGTGTGGATCACTCATTCCAAATCATCTAACTTCCCGACTGGTGACCCATCCCTCTCACTACTCTAGCCCGAGCACGCTTAACTTTCGGGTTCTATTCTCCTTCGTTTCCGAGCCTGCACTTGTTGTTTTCCTGACAATAGTAGGATGTCAATCCTATTAACCCTCAGGAGTTTAGCTTGAGCATGAAGTCACACATTTCACTGTTTGAGTTTGAAACAATTATTCTAAAAAATAGTAATTATTTAGTAACGCTAATATTTCTTGAATAAGTTTGACCACAGTTTGACCATAGTTTGACCAGATTTGACAAAAATTCAAAAAATTGAAATAATTATTTAGTAACACTAATATTCTTGAATAATTATGTAGTAACATTAATACTTCTTGAATAAGTAGTTTGACCAGATTTAACCAAATTTTTTTAAAAAAACTAAAATTTGACCATATCTTTTTTTCCTTTTGGAATTTGAGGATTCTAAAAAATTCTAAACAGCCGTAGGCAGTCTCCATCGGATGCGGATTTTCGTGCTGAATTTTTTGATATATTATACGTTTTTTCCGACATCGTATGCAAAAGTTATAGCCATTTTACATTTTCCCTACAATTTTTGCAAAACATGTCCAAATTGTAGTTTTTCAAATTTTCCTAACTAGTAGATGTAGTAATATAACTACCTCTTGAAGGATTTTATTTTTTGAAGTTTATATCATTTTCTTTTGATTTTTTCAGAACTGAAATGGCGACACAAGGGGGGGGGGGGGGGTAGAGTTTGAAAATTGTCCTATAGTGTCGGTTTGTGTCACAAACCTGTACTATAGGTCAGACCCCTTTAGTACCGGTTCATGGCACGAACCGGTACTAAAGGTCAGACCTTTAGTACCGGTTCGTGCCACGAACCGGTACTAAAGGTGATCATGGCGCCACGGCCTGACGCTAGCCTGCCACCACCCCTTTAGTACCGGTTCGTGCCACGAACCGGTACTAAAGGTTCAACACGAACCGACATTAATGCAAATCCGTTCGAACCGGCACTAATGGTACCATTAGTACCGGGCCAAATTCAAACCGGCACTAATGTGCTTCACATTTGACCCTTTTTCTACTAGTGGAATCTGCGCTGCGCCACGCCGTCAAGATCCGTCGCCATCGGTGTGTAGGATGAAGCACCGCTCCACCAAAGAATCCGTCCTCTGGTCCCTCGATCACGTGTGTACCTCCAAGAATGACGCCCCCAAGGGAGGAACAACACCAGAGCGCTGCCGTCATCAGATTATCCGATCTAGGGTTTTCCCTAGAGGTAGCAGAGAGTGGCCTTGAACTTCTCCACGGCGATGCCTTCAAGAAGGGAATGACGCAGATATCGCCGCCACTGCTGGCCTTAGCAGACACCCGAAGGCAAGTTTTCACCCAGATTAGTTCGAAGGGATCCAACTCCCGTGCACGGGCCGCCTTCACCACCAGCACCACCAGGCAGAACCCTGGAGCACCGGCACCACTGCATCCAGATCGCCGGCCACACCGGCACTAGTAGAAAAAGGACCTATAGTCCCAGTTCGTAAGGGCCATTTGTCCCGGTTTTTGAACCGGGACTAAAGTGTCAGTACTAATGCCCTAAACCTTTAGTCCCGGTTCTTGCATAAATCGGGACAGATGGGCCTCCACGTGGCCGGTGCGACGAGCCCAGGCAGGAGGCCCTTTGGTCCCGGTTGGTGGCACCAGCCGAGACCAATAGGCATCCACGCGTCAGCATTTCAGGTGCTGGGGTTTTTGTTTTTTTGAAGGGGGGGGGTTAGGTGGTTTTGGGTGGGGGGGGGGTTAATTTAGGTGTTTCATATATTTTGTTAGCTAGCTAATTAATAGAGAGAAGTGTTCTCTCTTATCTCCGTGCTTGGTCGACGCTACATACTATACGTATAGAGAGGACTAGACACGCTAACTAGTAAGCAAATGAAGGAAACAGAAGATCATCATGAACATATGCATAGAGAGAAATGATATCGACCACCTTTCCTTCTCTGAGAGATTGGTCGAACAACAAGTTCTCGTATATCTATCCGACGCTACGTACTGGCTACATATATACAATATAATTAACTCTTACAATATAATCTCCTAATTCCAAATGAACTCAGGGTCCACATGGTATTCTCCGTCTTTAGCGATCACGTGGTCAAGAAAGAATGCCACCAATTCCTCTTGGATTCCTCGCATATGATCTAGTGGTAGGAGTTCATCCCGCATCCGAAATATCTAATTTGAAGAAGGGGGTCAATACATATATATGAATAAATGAAACTGAACACAAATGATGGTAATAAAATAAAATTGTGAATATTATTATTTACACACTTCATATTGTTTGTCAGAGTAGCCCAGCTCATAGGTCGTGTGGCGGATGGACTCGCAAATGTAGTATCCATAGTAATTATTCCCTTGTTCCTGCCACAACCACTTTACAAGAAATAGAGGTCAATCAAACTGATAATTAATTAGCAAGCATGCTAAATGGTATTGATGAAACTAGCGCTTGAATCACTAGGAGACGCGTGGAACATGCTACTATATTACTTACTTTTGGGTGTCTAAATTGCAGCTTCTTCGGCAGTCCCGGAGTTTTTGAGGTGATTTTTTTCCAAACCATGCCAGACAAAGAAAACAATTACTTGATATCAGGAAATGAACAAAAAGTTGCCGATAGGTGCGATAATGATCGATTTAACTTACTTCTCTAGAATTTCAGTCATGTCCGCATACTCCTTGGGATCTTTTCGTCTCGAGTCTAAGACGGTTACTAGTCCCTACTCAAGCTTAATCTCTAGGAGAATATAGTGAAAGTTGCGCACGCATGCATAACTCATCAATTACATTACTATAACCTCGACTAATAAGGGAAACCGAATATGCATAAGACAGTAACACTCACTTGAATTCGTAAGGGAAGAGTATTATAGCTTTGTTTTGATTTAATACAAACGATTGTAATAGCTTGGCCTCGGTATCTCTGGCCTAGGATTTAACCATATATGCATCTATGAGATTTGTGTTAATGAACCCAATATCACCGATTTGTTGTTTCTTCAATTCGGCGATCTTCAGTCTGCATAATATAGTGAGGATAATTAAAAATACATACAATGAAAGAGCTGATCTATATATAGAGACATAATGACAGAAGTAGTACTGTACTTACAGGCAGTAGCAAGTGATCATTAACTTATCGAGGGCCTTTAGATTGAAAAACACGAAGAAGTCCTGAAATAGAACATTCAAGAGTTCAATTCCAACGAGGTCATGCTCCTCTCTGACTCTTAGCGTCAAAATATTCGTTCCCTCAGACTCTCTGCAGGTTTTCACGTACCAATCATGGAATCTGTACATCATCGTTGGTAGAGATCTTTCATCTTTGACGAGAGGCTTCCTGTACACGTATTTATGTTCGTCCACCTCCAAGAAATCATAATGTACATCGTCGGGCAGGTAATATTCAAGATTGTTATCACTGGGCACCATCCCGCCCGGAGCGACGATATTGCTAGACACCTGGAGCGGGGGGAATGATTGATTCGTTTGTTCGCCGAGCTGGGAAACTTTTTTCCCAACTCGTCGTTGACCACTTATAGTACTTCCCAACCACGATGTTCCTTAAATGACTTTGTAAGAATACGCTCATAGTTGCCTTTCGCCGGAGACTTTGGTGGTTTCTTCAGGGCAGCCAGAGTACGCTTCGCTTTTATCAGATCTATCTTCTCCTCCGGAGGTGGATGTATCTTTGCTTTCACCCCTTCAAAGAAGTTATTCACTTCGGCTTGCACGATCTGCGTGTTTTCCTCCACGGTCCTCTCGTATGGTAACTTCTCTGGAGTCTTGAGAGAAGGACCATTGTCGGTGTTAAAACCGGCAGATCTCGGGTAGGGGGTCCCGAACTGTGCGTCTAGGCGGATGGTAACAGGAGACAAGGGACACGATGTTTTACCCAGGTTCGGGCCCTCTCGACGGAGGTAAAACCCTACTCCTGCTTGATTGATATTGATGATATGGGTAGTACAAGAGTGGATCTACCACGAGATCAAGGAGGCTAAACCCTAGAAGCTAGCCTATGGTATGATTGTTGTAATGGTTGTGTGTCCTACGGACTAAAACCCTCCGGTTTATATACACACCGGAGAGGGCTAGGGTTACACAGAGTCGGTTACAATGGTAGGAGATCTACATATCCGTATCGCCAAGCTTGCCTTCCACGCCAAGGAAAGTCCCATCCGGACACGGGACGAAGTCTTCAATCTTGTATCTTCATAGTCTTGGAGTCCGGCTGATGATGATTGTCCGGCTATCCGTACACCCCCTAGTCCAGGACTCCCTCAGTAGCCCCTGAACCAGGCTTCAATGACGATGAGTCCGGCGCGCATATTGTTCGGCATTACAAGGCGGGTTCCTCCTCCGAATAATCCATAGAAGACTGCGAACACCAGGATAGTGTCCGGCTTTGCAAAATAAATTCCACATACCACCGTAGAGAGAATAATATGTACACAAGTTCAATCTGCTGACATATTTTGTGGCATGGAAAACTGGATTAGCTGACAAATACGTGGCACCAAGATTGTCACAACAAAGACAAGGAGGTTGCACTTGTGCAATTTTAAGTTCTTTCAACATGAACTGGAGCCAAATGACTTCTGTTGTGGCATTTGCTAGTGCTTTGTCCTCTGCTTCTGTACTTGACCTGGTGACAGTTGCCTGTTTTTTGCACCCGAAGAAATTAAATTTGGTCCATAGAATATAGAAAACCCACCAGTGGACATTCTATCATCCACACAGCCAGCCCAGTCAGCATCAGAAAATGCACTTATAAGAGTAGATGAGGATTTGCTAAATGTGAGACCAACGGTTAATGTGTCCTTCACATACCGTAAAATCCGCTTGGCTGCTGTCCAGTGAGCTGTGGTAGGAGCATGAAGAAATTGGCATAGTTTATTGACTGCAAATGAAATTTTAGGTCTGGTGAGAGTCAAATACTGAAAACCACCTGCCGGTGTCAAAACCGGTGGATCTCGGGTAGGGGGTCCCGATCTGTGTATCAAGGCTGATGGTAACAAGAAGGGACACAGATGTTTACCCAGGTTCGGGCCTTCTCGATGGAGGTAAAACCCTACTTCCTCCTTGATTAATATTGATGATATGGGTAGTATAAGAGTAGATCTACGACGAGATCGTAGAGGCTAAACCCTAGGAGCTAGCCTATGATGGTATGAATGTAATTGTGATCGGCCTTCTAAGGACCAACCTCTCCGGTTTATATAGACACCAGAGAGGGCTAGGGTTTACATGGAGTCGGTTACAAGGAAGGAAATATAATATCCGTATCGCCAAGCTTGCCCTCCACGCCAAGGAAAGTCCCATCCGGACACGGGCCGAAGTCTTGAGTCTTGTATCTCCACGCTTCAATAGTCTGGACGTTGTACATAGTCTGGCTGTCCGGATACCCCCTAATCCAGGACTCCCTCACCACCAACTATGCTTCTATAACTGGTGATATCCTCCTCATTCAGGAGCTCTCCCTGTGTTAATGAGAGAGATTCTGAACTAGACAATGGTGTTGGTGAAGGTTTGCAGTTTTGCATGCTAATCCTGTTTAACAACTCAGTTGCATATTTTGCTTGAGATAGATGAAGACCATTACTACTTTTCTGAACCTCAATGCCCAAAAAGAAATGCATATCTTCCAAATCCTTGAGAGTGAACTCAGAACCTAAATCCTTAAGAAACTTTCTTATAGCCTCATTAGACGAACCAGTGACAATAATATCATCAACGTATATGAGTACAAATATGGATATGTGTGATTTGGTATAGATAAACAGAGAGGTGGAAGATTTTGATGGAACAAACCCAAGTGATTGGAGTTTCGTGCTCAACCTTAAAGACCACGCTCTAGGGGCTTGTTTTAACCCAAATAAAGACTTATCAAGCTTGCAAACATGGAAGGGTTTATTTTTATCTTCAAACCCAAGAGGTTGCTTCATGTACACATCTTCTTCCAGAACACCATGAAGAAACGCGTTCTGAACATCTAGCTGTCTAAGGCTCCATCCCCTGAAGACAGCAATAGATAGCACAAGGCGAATTGTTGCAGCTTTGACAACAGGACTGAATGTGTCCTCATAATCCAATCCATACCTTTGCTTAAACGCCTTTGCCACGAGTCTTGCCTTTTAGCGATCTATGGTGCCATCTGATTTCTTTTTGATGCGGTAAACCCACTTGCAGTCAATCAAGTTGTAGCCGCGCTGAGGAGGAACCAAGTGCCATGTTTTATTCCTTTTTAAGGCCATGTACTCATCATTCATAGCTGTCTTCCACCTATCATCAGCAAGAGCATCTGATAATTTAGTAGGTTCACCTGCCATACAAGATAAACCAAACTTGGAAAAGTTTTTATAATTGATTCTGGAAGTAACTCCCTTCTGTAGTCTGGTTCGCGGTTGCACAGGAGAGACCACATGAGCCCTCGATGTAGATGGTCTAGCCGTGACCCCAGGGGATCCCGGAGCAGTCACCGTGTGCTCCGATCCCGAGGAGGGTTCGACCGCAGGGTGCACCGACCAGCCCGATCCCAAGGGAGATTCTGGTGCGTGTGACCACACGCAGCCTGGCGATGCACACGGGCTGCCTGGCGATGGGCGAGCAGCGTGACCGGGTGAGGGTGGCTCCAGCCACATGTCGTCTGTAGATTGGCGCGGAGAGGCGAGGGAGGCAACAACGTTGTCGCCGCCTGCATGCGCGCTCGCCCCCGCGGTGTCCTTTGTGTGCTATGCGGAGGACGTGGCTCTATGAGTGGCAGGGACGGACCCCGATGCGGATCGCCCTGGCATCTGCGTCAGGTGCTGCAGGAATAATCCCGAGGCGAAACTGCCTCGAGTGACGTCTCCATGCGGGGAACACATGGAATAGCTGCCATTTTCTTTGTTGTTTCTTGCCCTGTTTGCATCCAAAGTATAATTTGCAGCCACAGACTTAGATAAATTTTGATGAGTAGTCAAGGAAGGAACGGTGCTATTACTTTCACCCTCGTGATCTGTTCCAATAAGAGATGGTGGCAGAAGCAAGATTTCCTTGCGAAGAAGAGCACCGGCATTAGGGTGTAGTTTCTCAAAGAGAAATTGAGTTTCGTCGAAAACAACGTCACGTGATATGTAAACCCGACCAGTAGCAACATGAAGGCATTTGACACCTTTATGTTGTGCACTATAGCCAATAAAAACACATTGTGTGTAACGAAACATGAGTTTCTTGTTGTTGTAGGGATGAAGATTGGGCCAGCAATCACAACCAAACACACGGAGTGGAGCATGGTCTGATTTGACATGAGGAAGACGTTCGGTGGGAGTTTCGTTTTTTATGGCACGACTAGGCAGTATGTTTATGAGATGAACAATGGCTAAAAAAGCTTCATCCCAGAATTTGAGCGGCACGGATGCAGCAGCGAGAAGGGCAAGACCTATTTCAACAATATGTCTGTGTTTGCGTTCTACTGATCCGTTCTGTTGATGAGCATGGGGACAAGATACATGATGGGAAGTGCCTATAGTTTGAAAAAAAAAGAGTTTAGCTTTTCGTACTCGCCACCCCAGTCAGATTGCATGGCAATTATTTTACTATCAAACTTGCTTTCAATCGAGAGCTTGAAAGTTGTGAAAGACTTGGTAAATATCTGAACGTGTTTTGAGGAGATAAATCCACGTGAACTTGCTATAGTCATCAATAAAGCTTATGTAGTATGTGTATCTACCAACAGAGGAAGGGGCCGGTCCCCACATATCAGAAAAGATAAGTCGCAAGGGTTTTGTAGAAATACTAGTAGAAACTGGGTATGGCAATTGATGACTTTTTGCATGACAAGAATCACAAATAGTTTCACGATCACCCTCACCAACATACGGGAGCTTATTTCTACTAAGAATTTGGTAAATGATGGAAAAAGATGGATAGCCTATACGCTTATGCCACCTTTCTGAAGAGACTCTGGTGGCGCCATACACTTGTTTATTGGAATTGCAAATTTGTGGAATCAACGGATAGAGACCGTGCACACATCTACCGCAGTAGAGAACCCTCCTCGTGGCCTGGTCCTTTATCAAAATAAATAGGGGTGAAATTCGATAAAGACACCATTATCAAGGGTAATACGATGAACAGAAAGGAGGTTTTTTGATGCATTAGGAACATGTAGAACATCTTTGATATGGATATCACGATATGGGGTGTTAATAATAGAGCGACCAACATGACTAATCATCATACCTTGCCCATTTTCAGCTGTGTGGACTTGATCTTGACCGGTGTACTTCTCATGCATGCTCATCTTGGCAAAGTGTCAAGTGATATGCTCATTCGCGCCGGTATCAACATACTTGTTTGAATCAACACCATAGGAGGTATCTGCCGCAGCTGCAACACGCCTTCTTTGGGAGTTTTCCTCTGCATAACGCCACTTGCACTCCTTGGCAATATGGTTTGTTTTCTTACAGATCTGACATTTGTTTTCGTACTCTTCATACCCGGCAAAGTGAACACCTCCTCCGCCCCTATTGTTGTTGTAGAAGGGGCGAGGTGGGTTGTGGTTGTAGTAGCCGCCACCATTGCCATTGTTGTTGTAGATGCGTTGGCCGACGGCAGAATTGTTGTTGTGGTAGCGGCCGCCGGAGTTGTTGTAGCGGCCGTCGGAGTTCTTGTTGTGGTAGCCGCCGCTACCACCGTTGTGGTAGCCACCAGTAGTGCCGCCGCCGCGCGACCCACCGCTGCCACCCCCTTTAGGTTCCTTGGCCCCGGTAGGCTGCATTGGCTAAGGACTTGAAGCCCCCTGCCCCCGAACCATGGAACATCTCTACTCGTTGATCAAAGTTGGCTACCATGCCGAAGAGGTCATCTACGGAAAGAGGTTCTGTGCGCACATCAAGGGCCGAGATTAGGGGCTGATAGTCCATATCAAGACCAGCAATAATGAATGAGATCAGCTTGTCCTCAGTTATGGGTTTTCCGGCCACGAGGAGCTCATCTCCGAGTGATTGCATCTGACCGAAGAAAGAGGCGGCTGATTGCGTGCCATTTTGGGCTTTGGAAAGGGTTGTGCGACAGTTGTTGGCTCGGGATCGTGACTGGGCTGTGAACATATTGGCAAGGGCGGCCCAGATTTGGTGGGATTTTTCAAGGGACGCATTCTGGATCAGGACTTCCTTAGAAAGATTACGAAGCAGGTATGCCACGAGCTGTTGGTCCTGGATCAACCAGGGGTTATGGGCGGGGTTAGGAACCGTCTGGTCCTTCCCTTTGGAGTTCTTTGAGACTATGGTGGTGGAGGGTTCAGGGATTGTTTTTTCGAGATAGCCAAAAAGTCCCGCCCCCATGATCTGAGAACGGGCCTGAGCTCTCCATAGGATATAGTTGGTACAATTGAGAGGCTCGGAGGTGGTGTTGTTTAGGCTGGAGGAGATGTTTTGTCAGGAGGAAGACATGGCGGAAGTGGTGGTGGAGATGAAAGCTAGACGAGGAAGAAGGAGGCTCTGTATACCATGTTAAGAATTTGTAAAGCGTCTCAACCCCTATTCACAGGAGCCCGCGATGTATTTATTGATTATATCGAGAGCTAGGTGTCGTAGGTTTACATGTGGTTGATCGTACAAACGACCAGAGAGAGATATATGCGAGGGATAGAGAGATAAGAAGTTAAACAGGAAAATCTCTAACTATCTCTAACTAAACCCTGACCTATACTTGATGTACACGCCGACACGTTGGTACGTGACATACAGAGAATATTTCCAGCAAGGTGCTGCCAAGCAGCGGATGTGACAGGGGAGGCCAGGACAGCAGCGGGCCGGCGGCCGGTCGGTGGTAGATGGCCGAGCCGCCGAAAAGCGATAGCGAGGCAACGACATGATGATTGGTTTCATACGTCACGTCATCTGGTCACGTGCGTCCCACGATGCGTGCGTTATAGTTAGGCCGGAGCTCGCCATCAGAACTAGTGTGGCCGTCGCGTCCCTATGCAGGATCCAGGGCCTGCTCGATGTGCTTGTCCTTGCCATCGGGATCTAGGGAGGTTATTTTTTTAGGGAGGGGGGGGGGGGAGTTTTTGGTAGAAATACCCTGCGTAATTTATCGTGAGCCATTACGCGACATCAGGAAATGGTGAGCTCCATTTGTCATAGTCGTCATCAAATGGCCAAAGCTGCCAACTAATGTTTTTTTTGCAAAAGATTAGGCCGAGAATCAGTGGTTTCCGGCAAAAAAGTCGTAAACCGATGTTTTCTGCAAACCTAGCCAAGCCATCCTTTGGGCCTCCCGTCGACTGGGCTGAACCCTGGGGCCCATGAGAAATCTTCTATATTTATAGGGTAATGAAATAATACTTCCTCTGTCCTTAAACAAAAGTATCATTGATTTGGAGTACTGAGTCAGCTCTGCCTCAGAATTTTTATGGGTGCTCCGTCCCTGTTGGTAAAGGCATGTAACATGCCTCAGTTTCTTTGCTTTATTTCCAGTCGTCAGTGGAAGACTACATTGGTAGAGATGTATGTTTTTACATGACACTTGAATTTCTCTGTTTGCTATGAACAAAAGATGCTAGCGTCATCATGTGTTGGAAATCGAAGTCTTAATCTCTCTTTTAGTCTTGCTCGTGTTGATGCTAGCCATGCAAAATACAAAAAAACTGAGCATTGCAGATTTGATTAGTAGGGTTTCCTTGAATGACCGTTCATATATGAGGGTATTAGAGCAGCATGACCTTCTAAATTCTATCACCTCCTTTCTCAAAATCGGGTCGTCCTGAATATATTTTGTTTAGCGAATTTTGCAACGTAAGAGCCTTTCTAAACCGGAGGTATCCCACAAGTTAATTGCCACCTCCATTCAGGGCCAAACTGTGTTCTCTGTCTATTAAGTGTTTTGGAAACAAGACCATCTATCCCTCTGCCAATTAGTTGATATCATCTGGAGCACAAAGAACAATGTTGATGACATGTTTCAGCTGGCAAAAAAAAAAAATCTTTCTTATCGAGAATGTCTACCAATTAGGGTCTTGTTTTTCGGAGGTGCCCACAAAGTACCCCATACATCCATTGTAAATGCATCTGATGCCTTAAAATAGATGAATCACAAGAGGTCGATGGGAGGCGCCAATCTATCAAGGTAGCCGGGTCAACGCAGGCCTCCAGCCAAATCACTTGCAGGCAATTTGCTTTCTTCTTGCCTTCTTATCTTCATGACGACTACAACCTTGTCACGGACATCAAAAGTTTGAAGCATGTCCAATCGTGCCAACCTACATTGGTCAATGCTCGGTACGTGCTCAAGAAATATTCAGAACACGACTTAAGATCGGACTTAAGATCATGCCTTTTCTGTGAATCTTTGTTGTGTTGGAGTTTGTTCCGAAGCCGTAATCTCCTTCCACTTATTATTGTTCTGTAACAGGATCCACAGATAAATCAGTACATTTATGTGATTATGGCATGATGGATTCTTGTCATGGTCGCAATGTTGCAGATGCTTAGTCAGAACAACCAAAGTAGCTGGTAAGCTCACACTTATAAAATGTGGTCGTTGCAGACTCCTTGGTGCAGGTGACCAAATAATGTGCTATTGCATCTAGCATGTGGAAAATACTCCATGGTGGCCACCAAAAACTGAGTTAAAACTAGCCCAGGCCTGTCCCGAGCAACCCTAGCTAAGCTGGTGTTGGGTGAGGAACTGGTACATGCAATGTAATAACCACGAAGAGGCTGAGCCAAAGAAACCCTGCTAAAGAAAACTGTAGATAATATAAATCCATTTGTAAAATATTCGACGCCACAACTGACCCTTCATTTCCCAATGTCTCCCATGTCTATATTGAAATGCGGCGTCCCTCCCTTATTGAGAAGTAAGAGCTCATTCGAAATGTCCTCTGTTCCCTAATTCACACTCTTATGAAGGTGAGCAGGGAGTGATTAGGTGGCAAAGGAGCAGAGTTATAACCCAACTAGAGGATCACTTTGCTAATGTGCATGCTTCACTTCACCTTGAACTCGCATGCGATGGAAGGAGATAATAAATGGAAAACAAAGCTAGCTAGAATCTTTTTTTTTAGAAAAGGAGGATGACCCCCGGCCTCTGCATCTGGTCGATGCATACGGCCACTTTATTAATTATTCCCACAAGACCTTACAAAGCCGGACAATAGCAAGAGTAAAACTAACGTCTAAGCAACAGCTGGCGCTACACCTATCCAATTGATGAAGGGGCGCAGATACTCTAGGCCTAATACCAAACAGACATCGCAGCCAAACCTAAATATCTAAGACCTGAGGTCCCAACCAGGACGCCTGCCGGGTATGGGGCACCTACCAGTCCAGCGCACTCCTCAACCAGGACACCTGCCGGGTATGAGGCCGCTGCAGCCACCTGCCACCAATCCATCTTCAAAGTTGTATTGTTGCATGTACCATTACTAAAGTGCCGGTTCGTAAGGGCCTTTAGTGCCGGTTCCATAACCGGCACTAAAGTGTGGGCACTAAAGCCCCCCCCCCCCCTTTAGTATCGGTTCGGCACGAACCGGCGCTAAAGTGCCACCACGTGGCATGAGCTCGCGCCCTGGTATGGGGGACCTTTAGTACCGGTTGGTGTTACCAACCGGTACTAAAGGTTTTCTTTTGAATTTTGTTTTTTGAAAATTTTGGATTTTTTATTATTTTCAATTGAATTATTTGATGATTTATTCTCTAATCACCTCTTTTAACTGCTCAAGTGTGGATCACTCATTCCAAATCATCTAACTTCCCGACCGGTCACCCATCCCTCTCACTACTCTAGCCCGAGCACGCTTAACTTTCGGGTTCTATTCTCCTCCGTTTCCGAGTCTGCACTTGTTGTTTTCCTGACAATAGTAGGATGTCAATCCTATTAACCCTCAGGAGTTTAGCTTGAGCATGAAGTCACACATTTCACCGTTTGAGTTTGAAACTATTATTCTAAAAAACAGTAATTATTTAGTAACGCTAATATTTCTTGAATAAGTTTGACCATAGTTTGACCATAGTTTGACCATAGTTTGACCAGATTTCACAAAAGTTCAAAAAATTGAAAGAATTATTTAGTAACACTAATATTCTTGAATAATTATGTAGTAACATTAATACTTCTTGAATAAGTAGTTTGACCAGATTTAACCAAATTTTTTTAGAAAAACTGAAATTTGACCATATCTTTTTTCCTTTTGGAATTTGAGGATTCTAAAAAATTCCAAACAGGCCATAGGCGGTCTCCATCGGATGCGGATTTTCGTGCTTAATTTTTTGATATATTATACATTTTTTTCCGACATCGTATGCAAAAGTTATAGCCATTTTACATTTTCCCTACACTTTTTGCAAAACATGTCCGAATTGTAGTTTTCAAAATTTCCTAACAAGTAGATGTAGTAATATAACTACCTCTCGAAGGATTTTATTTTCTGAAGTTTTTATCATTTTCTTTTGATTTTTTCAGAACTGAAATGGCGACACACGGGGGGGGGGGGGGGGGTAGAGTTTGAAAATTGCCGTATAGTGCCGGTTTGTGTCACAAACCGGTACTATAGGTCAGACCCCTTTAGTACCGGTTCATGGCACGAACCGGTACTAAAGGTTAGACCTTTAGTACCGGTTCGTGCCACGAACTGGTACTAAAGGTGATCGTGGGGCCTCGGCCTGACGCCAGCCTGCCACCACCCCTTTAGTACCGGTTCGTGCCACAAACCGGTACTAAAGGTTCAACACGAACCAGCATTAATGCAAATCCGTTCGAACCGGCACTAATGGTACCATTAGTACCGGGCCAAAATCAAACCGGCACTAATGTGCTTCACGTTTGACCCTTTTTCTACTAGTGGAATCTGCGCTGCGCCACGCCGTCAAGATCCGTCGCCATCAGTGTGTAGGATGAAGCACCGCTCCACCAAAGAATCCGTCCTCTGGTCCCTCGATCACGTGTGTACCTCCAAGAATGACGCCCCCAAGGGAGGAACAACACCAGAGCGCCGCCGTCATCAGATTATCCGATCTAGGGTTTTCCCTAGAGGTAGCAGAGAGTGGCCTTGAACTTCTCCACGACGATGCCTTCAAGAAGGGAATGACACAGATATCGCCGCCACTTCTGGCCTTAGAAGACACCGAAGGCAAGTTTTCACCCAGATCAGTTCGAAGGGATCCAACTCTCGTGCACGGGCCGCCTTCACCACCAGCACCACCAGGAAGAACCCTGGAGCACCGGTAGATTAGCGAGCCGCCGGCACCACCGCATCCAGATCGCCGGCCACACCGACACTAGTAGAAAAAAGACCTATAGTCCAGGTTCGTAAGGGCCATTTGTCCCGGTTTTTGAACCGGGACTAAAGTGTCGGTACTAATGCCCTAAACCTTTAGTCCCGGTTCTTGCATAAATCGGGACAGATGGGCCTCCACGTGGCCGGTGCGGCAAGCCCAGGCAGGAGGCCCTTTGGTCCCGGTTGGTGGCACCAGCCGAGACCAATAGGCATCCACGCGTCAGCATTTCAGGTGCTGGGTTTTTTTTTTTGAAGGGGGGGTAGGTGGTTTTGGGTGGGGGGGGGTTGGTTAATTTAGGTGTTTCATATATTGTGTTAGCTAGCTAATTAATAGAGAGAAGTGTCCTCTCTTATCTCCGTGTTTGGTCGACGCTACGTACTATACGTATAGTGAAGAGTAGACACGCTAACTAGTAAGCAAATGAAGGAAACAGAAGATCGTCATGAACATATGCATAGAGAGAAATGATATCGACCACCTCTCCTTCTCTGAGAGATTGGTCGAACAACAAGTTCTCGTATATCTATCCGACGCTACGTACTGGCTACATATATACAATATAATTAACTCTTACAATATAATCTCCTAATTCCAAATGAACTCAGGGTCCACATGGTATTCTCCGTCTTTAGCGATCACGTGGTCAAGAAAGAATGCCACCAATTCCTTTTGGATTCCTCGCATACGATCTGGTGGTAGGAGTTCATACCGCATCCGAAATATCTAATTTGAAGAAGGGGGTCAATACATATATATGAATAAATGAAACTGAACACAAATGATGGTAATAAAATAAAATTGTGAATATTACTATTTACGCACTTCATATTGTTTGTCAGAGTAGCCCAGCTCATAGGTCGTGTGGCGGATGGACTCGCAAATGTAGTATCCACAGTAATTATTCCCTTGTTCCTGCCACAACCACTTTACAAGAAATAGAGGTCAATCAAACTGATAATTAATTAGTAAGCATGCTAAATGGTATTGATGAAACTAGCGCTTGAATCACTAGGAGATGTGTGGAACATGCTACTATATTACTTACTTTTGGGTGTCTAAATTGCAGCTTCTTCGGCAGTCCCGGAGTTTTTGAGGTGATTTTTTTCCAAACCATGCCAGACAAAGAAAACAATTACTTGATATCAGGAAATGAACAAAAACTTGCCGATAGGTGCGATAATGATCGATTTAACTTACTTCTCTAGAATTTCAGTCATGTCCGCATACTCCTTGGGATCTTTTCGTCTCGAGTCTAATACGGTTACTAGTCCCTGCTCAAGCTTAATCTCTATGAGAATATAGTGAAAGTTGCACACGCATGCATGACTCATCAATTACATTACTATAACCTCGACTAATAAGGGAAACCGAATATGCACAAGACAGTAACACTCACTTGAATTCGTAAGGGAAGAGTATTATAGCTTTGTTTTGATTTAATACAAACGATTGTAACAGCTTGGCCTCTGTATCTCTGGCCTAGGATTTAACCATATATGCATCTATGAGCTTTGTGTTAATGAACCCAATATCACCGATTTGTCGTTTCTTCAATTCGGCGATCTTCAATCTGCATAATATAGTGAGGATAATTAAAAATACATATAATGAAAGAGCTGATCTATATAGAGACATAATGACAGAAGCAGTACCGTACTTACAGGCAGTAGCAAGTGATCATTAATTTATCGAGGGCCTTTAGATTGAAAAACGCGAAGAACTCCTGAAATGGAACATTCAACAGTTCAATTCCAACGAGGTCATGCTCCTCTCTGACTCTTAGCGTCAAAATATTCGTCCCCTCAGACTCTCTGCAGGTTTTCATGTACCAATCATGGAATTTGTACATCATCGTTGGGAGAGATATTTCATCTTTGACGAGAGGCTTCCCGTACACGTATTTATGTTCGTCCACCTCCAAGAAATCATAATGTACATCGTCGGGCAGGTAATCTTCAAGATTGTTATAACTGGGCACCATCCCGCCCGGAACATTAGCGACGATATTGCTAGACACCTGGAGCGGGGGGAACGATTGATTCGTTTGTTCGCCGAGCTGGGCAACTCTTTTCCTAACTCGTCGTTGACCACTTATAGTACTTCCCAACCACGACGCTTCCTTAAATGACTTTGTAAGAATACGCTCATAGTTGCCTTTCACCGGAGACTTTGGTGGTTTCTTCAGGGCAGCCAGAGTACGCTTCGCTTTTATCGGATCTATCTTCTCCTGTAGAGGTGGATGTATCTTTGCTTTCACCCCTTCAAAGAAGTTATTCACTTCGGCTTGCACGATCTGCGTGTTTTCCTCCACGGTCCTCTCGTATGGTAACTTCTCTGGAGTCTTGTGAGAAGGACCGTTGTCGGTGTCAAAACTGGCAGATCTCGGGTAGGGAGTCCCGAACTGTGCGTCTCAGCGGATGGTAACAGGAGACAAGGGACACGATGTTTTTACCCAGGTTCAGGCCCTCTCGACGGAGGTAAGACCCTACTCCTGCTTGATTGATATTGCTGATATGGGTAGTACAAGAGTGGATCTACCACGAGATCAAGGAGGCTAAACCCTAGAAGCTAGCCTATGATTGTTTTAATGGTTGTGTGTCCTACGGACTAAAACCCTCCAGTTTATATAGACACCGGAGAGGGATAGGGTTACACAGAGTCGGTTACAATGGTAGGAGATCTACATATCCGTATCGCCAAGCTTGCCTTCCACGCCAAGGAAAGTCCCATCCGGACACGGGACGAAGTCTTCAATCTTGTATCTTTATAGTCTTGGAGTCCGACCGATGATGATAGTCCGGCTATCCGGACACCCCCTAGTCCAGGACTCCCTCAGTAGCCCCCGAACCAGGCTTCAATGACGATGAGTCCGGCGCGCATATTGTTCGGCATTGCAAGGCGGGTTCTTCCTCCGAATAATCCATAGAAGATTGTGAACACCAGGATAGTGTCCGGCTCAGCAAAATAAATTCCACATACCACCGTAGAGAGAATAATATGTACACAAGTTCAATCTGCTGACGTATTTTGTGGCATGGAAAACTGGATTAGCTGACAAATACGTGGCACCAAGATTGTCACAGCAAAGACAAGGAGGTTGCACTTGTGCAATTTTAAGTTCTTTCAACATGAACTGGAGCCAAATGACTTCTGTTGTGGCATTTGCTAGTGCTTTGTCCTCTGCTTCTATACTTGACCTGGTGACAGTTGCCTGTTTTTTGCACACGAAGAAATTAAATTTGGTCCATAGAATATAGCAAACCCACCAGTGGACCTTCTATCATCCACACAGCCAGCCCAGTCAGCATCAGAAAATGCACTTATAAGAGTAGATGAGGATTTGCTAAATGTGAGACCAACGGTTAACGTGTCCTTCACATACCGTAAAATCCGCTTGGCTGCTGTCCAATGAGCTGTGGTAGGAGCATGAAGAAATTGGCATAGTTTATTGACTGCAAATGAAATGTCAGGTCTGGTGAGAGTCAAATACTGAAAACCACCTGCCGGTGTCAAAACCGGTGGATCTCGGGTAGGGGGTCCCGATCTGTGCATCAAGGCTGATGGTAACAAGAAGGGACACCGATGTTTACCCAGGTTCGGGCCCTCTCGATGGAGGTAAAACCCTACTTCCTCCTTGATTAATATTGATGATATGGGTAGTATAAGAGTAGATCTACGACGAGATCGTAGAGGCTAAACCCTAGGAGCTAGCCTATGATTGTATGAATGTAATTGTGATCGGCCTTCTAAGGACCAACCTCTCCGGTTTATATAGACACCGGAGAGGGCTAGGGTTTACATGGAGTCGGTTACAAGGAAGGAAATATAATATCCGGATCGCCAAGCTTGCCTTCCACGCCAAGGAAAGTCCCATCCGGACACGTCCCGAAGTCTTGAGTCTTGTATCTCCACGCTTCAATAGTCTGGACGTTGTACACAGTCCGGCTGTCCGGATACCCCCTAATCCAGGACTCCCTCACCACCAACTATGCTTCTATAACTAGTGATATCCTCCTGATTCAGGAGCTCTCCCTGTGTTAATGAGAGAGATTCTGAACTAGACAATGGTGTTGGTGAAGGTTTGCAGTTTTGCATGCTAATCATGTTTAACAACTCAGTTGCATATTTTGCTTGAGATAGATGAAGACCATTAATATTTGACTGAACCTCAATGCCCAAAACGAAATGCATATCTCCCAAATCCTTGAGAGTGAACTCAGAACCTAAATCCTTAAGAAACTTTCTTACAGCCTCATTAGACGAACCAGTGACAATACTATCATCAACGTATATGAGTACAAATAAGGATATGTGTGATTTGGTATAGATAAACAGAGAGGTGGAAGATTTTGATGGAACAAACCCAAGTGATTGGAGTTTCGTGCTCAACCTTAAATACCATGCTCTAGGGGCTTGTTTTAACCCAAATAAAGACTTATCAAGCTTGCAAACATGGAAGGGTTTATTTTTATCTTCAAACCCAAGAGGTTGCTTCATGTACACATCTTCTTCCAGAACACCATGAAGAAATGCGTTCTGAACATCTAGCTGTCTAAGGCTCCATCCCATGAACACAGCAATAGATAGCACAAGGCGAATTGTTGTAGCTTTGACAACAGGACTGAATGTGTCCTCATAATCCAATCCATACCTTTGCTTAAACGCCTTTGCCACGAGTCTTGCCTTGTAGCGATCTATGGTGCCATCTGATTTCTTTTTGATGCGGTACACCCACTTGCAGTCAATCAAGTTGTAGCCGCGCTGAGGAGGAACCAAGTGCCACGTTTTATTCCTTTTTAAGGCCATGTACTCATCACTCATAGCTGTCTTCCACCTATCATCGGCAAGAGCATCTGATAATTTAGTAGGTTCACCTACCATACAAGATAAACCAAACTTGGAAAAGTTTTTATAATTGATTCTGGAAGTAACTCCCTTCTGTAGTCTGGTTCGCGGTTGCACAGGAGAGACCACAGGAGCGCTCGATGTAGATGGTCTAGCCGTGACCCCAGGGGATCCCGGAGCAGTCACTGTGCGCTCCGATCCCGAGGAGGGTTCGACCGCAGGGTGCACCGACCGGCCCGATCCCAAGGGAGATTCTTGTGCGTGTGACCACACGCAGCCTGGCGATGCACACGGGCTGCCTGGCGATGGGCGAGCAGCGTGACCGGGTGAGGGTGGCTCCAGCCACATGTCGTCTGTAGATTGGCGCGGAGAGGCGAGGGAGGCAACATCGCTATCGCAGCCTGCATGCGCGCTCGCCCCCACGGTGTCCTTTGTGTGCTATGCGGAGGACGTGGCTCTATGAGTGGCAGGGACGGACCCCGATGCGGATCGCCCTGGCATCTGCGTCAGGTGCTGCGGTAATAATCCCGAGGCGAAACTGCCTCGAGTTTCGCCGTCTCCATGCGGGGAACACATGGAATAGCTGCCATTTTCTTTGTTGTTTCTTGCCCTGTTTGCATTCAAAGTAAAATCTGCAGCCACAGACTTAGATAAATTTTGATGAGTAGTCAAGGAAGGAACAGTGCTATTACTTTCACCCCCGTGATCTGTTCCAATAAGAGATGGTGGCAGAAGCAAGATTTCCTTGCAAAGAAGAGCACCGGCATTAGGGTGTAGTTTCTCAAAGAGAAATTGAGTTTCGTCGAAAACAACATCACGTGATATGTAAACCCGACCAGTAGCAACATGAAGGCATTTGACACCTTTATGTTGTGCACTATAGCCAATAAAAACACATTGTGTGTAACGAAACATGAGTTTCTTGTTGTTGTAGGGATGAAGATTGGGCCAGCAATCACAACCAAACACACGGAGTGGAGCCTGGTCTGGTTTGACATGAGGAAGACGTTCGGCGGGAGTTTCGTTTTTTATGGCACGACTAGGCAGTATGTTTATGAGATGAACAACGGCTAAAAAAGCTTCATCCCAGAATTTAAGCGGCATGGATGCAGCAGCAAGAAGGGCAAGACCTATTTCAACAATATGTTTGTGTTTGCGTTCTACTGATCCATTCTGTTGATGAGCATGGGGACAAGATACATGATGGGAAATGCCTATAGTTTGAAAAAAAGAGTTTAGCTTTTCGTACTCGCCACCCCAGTCAGATTGCATGGCAATTATTTTACAATCCAACTTGCGTTCAATCGAGAGCTTGAAAGTTGTGAAAGACTTGGTAAATATCTGAACGTGTTTTGAGGAGATAAATCCACGTGAACTTGCTATAGTCATCAATAAAGCTTACTTAGTATGTGTATCTACCAACAGAGCAAGGGGCCGGTCCCCACATATCAGAAAAGATAAGTCGCAAGGGTTTTGTAGAAATACTAGTAGAAACTGGGTATGGCAATTGATGACTTTTTGCTTGACAAGAATCACAAATAGTTTCACGATCACGCTCACAAACATATGGGAGCTTATTTCTACTAAGAATTTGGTAAACAATGGAAAAAGATGGATGGCCTATACGCTTATGCCACCTTTCTGAAGAGACTCTGGTGGCGCCATACACTTGTTTATTGGAATTGCAAATTTGTGGAATCAACGGATAGAGACCGTGCACACATCTACCGCAGTAGAGAACCCTCCTCGTGGCCTGGTCCTTTATCAAAATAAATAGGGGTGAAATTCGATAAAGACACCATTATCAAGGGTAATATGGTGAACAGAAAGGAGGTTTTTTGATGCATTAGGAACATGTAGAACATCTTTGATATGGATATCACGATATGGGGTGTTAATAATAGAGCGACCAACATGACTAATCATCATACCTTGCCCATTTTCAGCTGTGTGGACTTGATCTTGACCGGTGTACTTCTCATGCATGCTCATCTTGGCAAAGTGTCAAGTGATATGCTCATTCGCGCCGGTATCAACATACTTGTTTGAATCAACACCATAGGAGGTATCTGCCGCAGCTGCAACACGCCTTCTTTGGGAGTTTTCCTCTGCATAACGCCACTTGCACTCCTTGGCAATATGGTTTGTTTTCTTACAGATCTGACATTTCTTTTCGTACTCTTCATACCCGGCAAAGTGAACACCTCCTCCGCCCCTATTGTTGTTGTAGAAGGGACGAGGTGGGTTGTGGTTGTAGTAGCCGCCGCCGTTGCCATTGTTGTTGTAGATGCGTTGGCCGACGGCAGAATTGTTGTTGTGGTAGCGGCCGCCGGAGTTGTTGTAGCGGCCGTCGGAGTTCTTGTTGTGGTAGCCGCCACCAGTGCCGCCGCCGCGCGACCCACCGCTGCCACCCCCTTTAGGTGAGTTGCGGTTGGCCTTGGAGGAGCTCCCTTGGCCACGGTAGGCTGCATTGGTTAAGGACATGAAGCCCCCTGCCCCCGATCCATGGAACATCTCTACTCGTTGATCAAAGTTGGCTACCATGCCGAAGAGGTCATCTACGGAAAGAGGTTCTGTGCGCACATCAAGGGCCGAGATTAGGGGCTGATAGTCCATATCAAGACCAGCAATAATGAATGAGATCAGCTTGTCCTTAGTTATGGGTTTTCCGGCCACGAGGAGCTCATCTGCGAGTGATTGCATCTGACCGAAGAAAGAGGCGGCTGATTGCGTGCCATTTTGGGCTTTGGAAAGGGTTGTGCGATAGTTGTTGGCTCGGGATCGTGACTGGGCTGTGAACATATTGGCAAGGGCGGCCCAGATTTGGTGGGATTTTTCAAGGGACGCAATCTGGATCAGGACTTCCTTAGAAAGATTACGAAGCAGGTATGCCACGAGCTGTTGGTCCTGGATCAACCAGGGGTTATGGGCGGGGTTAGGACCCGTCTGGTCCTTCCCTTCGGGGTTCTTTGAGACTATGGTGGTGGAGGGTTCAGGGATTGTTTTTTCGAGATAGCCAAAAAGTCCCGCCCCCATGATCTGAGAACGGGCCTGAGCTCTCCATAGGATATAGTTGGTACAATTGAGAGGCTCGGAGGTGGTGTTGTTTAGGCTGGAGGAGATGTTTTGTGAGGAGGAAGACATGGCGGAATTGGTGGTGGAGATGAAAGCTAGACGAGGAAGAAGGAGGCTCTGTATACCATGTTAAGAATGGGTAAAGCGTCTCAACCCCTATTCACAGGGGCCCGCGATGTATTTATTGATTATATCGAGAGCTAGGTCTCGTAGGTTTACATGTGGTTGATCGTACAAACGACCAGAGAGAGATATATGCGAGGGATAGAGAGATAAGAAGTTAAACAGGAAAATCTCTAACTATCTCTAACTAAACCCTGACCTATACTTGATGTACACGCCGACACGTTGGTACGTGACATACAGAGAATATTTCCAACAAGGTGCTGCCAAGCAGCGGATGTGACAGGGGAGGCCAGGACAGCAGCGGGCCGGCGGCCGGTCGGTGGTAGATGGCCGAGCCGCCGAAAAGGGACAGCGAGGCAACGACATGATGATTGGTTTCATACGTCACGTCATCTGGTCACGTGCGTCCCACGATGCGTGCGTTATAGTTAGGCCGGAGCTCGCCATCAGAACTAGTGTGGCCGTCGCGCCCCTATGCAGGATCCAGGGCCTGCTCGATGTGCTCGTCCTCGCCATCGGGATCTAGGGAGGTTATTTTTTTAGGGAGGGGGGGGGGGGGAGTTTTTGGTAGAAATACCCTGCGTAATTTATCGTGAGCCATTACGCGACATCAGGAAATGGTGGGCTCCATTTGTCATAGTCGTCAGTGGAAGATTACATTGGTAGAGATGTATGTTTTTACATGACACACTTGAATTTCTCTGTTTGCTATGAACAAAAGATGCTAGCGTCATCATGTGTTGGAAATCGAAGTCTTAATCTCTCTTTTAGTCTTGCTCGTGTTGATGCTAGGCATGCTAAATACAAGAAAAACTGAGCATTGCAGATTTGATTAGTAGGGTTTCCTTGAATCACCGTTCATATATGAGGGTATTAGAGCAGCATGACCTTCTAAATTCTATCACCTCCTTTCTCAAAATTGGGTCGTCCTGAATATATTTTGTTTAGCGAATTTTGCAAAGTAAGAGCCTTTCTAAACCGGAGGTATCCCACAAGTTAATTGCCACCTCCATTCAGGGCCAAACTGTGTTCTCTGTCTATTAAGTGTTTTGGAAACAAGACCATCTATCCCTCTGCCAATTAGTTGATATCATCTGGAGCACAAAGAACAATGTTGATGACATGTTTCAGCTGGCAAAAAAAAATTCTTTCTTATCGAGAATGTCTACCAATTAGGGTCTTGTTTTTCGGAGGTGCCCACAAAGTACCCCATACATCCATTAAATGCATCTGATGCCTTAAAATAGACGAATCACAAGAGGTCGATGGGAGGCGCCAATCTATCAAGGTCAATGCTCGGTACGTGCTAAGAAATATTCAGAACACGACTTAAGATCGGACTTAAGATCATGCCTTTTCTGTGAATCTTTGTTGTGTTGGAGTTTGTTCCGAAGCCGTAATCTCCTTCCACTTATTATTGTTCTGTAATAGGATCCACAGATAAATCAGTACATTTATGTGATTATGGCACGATGGATTCTTGTCATGGTCGCAATGTTGCAGATGCTTAGTCAGAACAACCAAAGTAGCTGGTAAGCTCACACTTATAAAATGTGGTCGTTGCAGACTCCTTGGTGCAGGCGACCAAATAATGTGCTATTGCATCTAGCATGTGGAAAATACTCCATGGTGGCCACCAAAAACTGACTTAAAACTAGCCCAGGCCGGTCCCGAGCAACCCTAGCTAAGCTGGTGTTGGGTGAGGAACTGGTACATGCAATGTAATAACCACGAAGAGGCTGAGCCGAAGAAACCCTGCTAAAGAAAATTGTAGATAATATAAACCCATTTGTAAAATATTCGACGCCACAACTGACCCTTCATTTCCCAAAGTCTCCCATGTCTATATTGAAATGTGGCGTCCCTCCCTTATTGAGAAGTAAGAGCTCATTCGAAATGTCCTCTGTTCCTAATTCACACTCTTATGAAGGTGAGCGGGGAGTGATTAGGTGGCAAAGGAGCAGAGTTATAACCCAACTAGAGGATCACTTTGCTAATGTGCATGCTTCACTTCACCTTGAACTCGCATGCGATGGAAGGAGATAATAAATGGAAAATAAAGCTAGTAAGAATCTTTTTTTTAGAAAAGGAGGATCACCCCCGGCCTCTGCATCTGGTCGATGCATACGGCCACTTTATTAATTATTCCCACAAGACCTTACAAAGCCGGACAATAGCAAGAGTAAAACAAACGTCTAAGCAACAGCTGTCGCTACACCTATCCAATTGATGAAGGGGCGCAGATACTCTAGGCCTAATACCAAACAGACATCGCAGCCAAACCTAAATATCTAAGACCTGAGGTCCCAACCAGGACGCCTGCCGGGTATGGGGCACCTACCAGTCCAGCGCACTCCTCAACCAGGACACCTGCCGGGTATGAGGCCGCTGCAGCCACCTGCCACCAATCCATCTTCAAAGTTGTACTGTTGCATGTACTGTTACTAAAGTGCCGGTTCGTAAGGGCCTTTAGTGCCGGTTCCATAACCGGCACTAAAGTGTGGGCACTAAAGGCCCCCCCCCTTTAGTACCGGTTCGGCACGAACCGGCGCTAAAGTGCCACCACGTGGCATGAGCTCGCGCCCTGGTATGGGGGACCTTTAGTACCGGTTGGTGTTACCAACCAGTACTAAAGGTTTTTTTTTCGAATTTTGTTTTTTGAAAATTTTGGAAAAAAAAATTTGATTTTTTTTTGGATTTTTAATTTTTCTAAATTATTTAATGATTTATTCTCTAATCACCTCTCTTAACTACTCAAGTGTGGATCACTCATTCCAAATCATCTAACTTCCCGACCGGTCACCCATCCCTCTCACTACTCTAGCCCGAGCACGCTTAACTTTCGGGTTCTATTCTCCTTCATTTCCAAGTCTGCACTTGTTGTTTTCCTGATAATAGTAGGATGTCAATCCTATTAACCCTCAGGAGTTTAGCTTGAGCATGAAGTCACACATTTCACCGTTTGAGTTTGAAACTATTATTCTAAAAAACAGTAATTATTTAGTAACGCTAATATCTCTTGAATAAGTTTGACCATAGTTTGACCACACTTTGACCATAGTTTGACCAGATTTGACAAAAATTCAAAAAATTAAATTTATTATTTAGTAACATTAATATTCTTGAATAATTATGTAGTAACATTAATACTTCTTGAATAAGTAGTTTGACCAGATTTAACCAAATTTTATTAAAAAAACTGAAATTTGACCATATTTTTTTTCCTTTTGGAATTTGAGGATTCTAAAAAATTCCAAATAGGCAGTAGGTGGTCTCCTTCGGATGCGGATTTTCGTGCTGAATTTTTTGATATATTATACGTTTTTTTCCGACATCATGTGCAAAAGTTATAGCCGTTTTACATTTTCCCTACACTTTTTGCAAAACATGTCCAAATTGTAGTTTTCAAATTTTCCTAACTAGTAGATGTAGTAATATAACTACCTCTCGAAGGATTTTATTTTTTGAAGTTTTTATCATTTTCTTTTGATTTTTTCAGAACTGAAATGGCGACACAGGGGGGGTAGAGTTTGAAAATTGCCCTATAGTACCGGTTTGTGTCACAAACCGGTACTATAGGTCAGACCCCTTTAGTACCGGTTCATGGCACGAACCGGTACTAAAGGTTAGGCCTTTAGTACCGGTTCGTGCCACGAACCGGTACTAAAGGTGATCGTGGGGCCCCGGCCTGACGCCAGCCTGCCACAACCCCTTTAGTACCGGTTCGTGCCACGAACCGGTACTAAAGGTTCAACATGAACCGGCATTAATGCAAATCCGTTCGAACCGGCACTAATGGTACCATTAGTACCGAGCCAAAATCAAACCGGCACTAATGTGCTTCACGTTTGACCCTTTTTCTACTAGTGGAATCTGCGCTGCGCCACACCGTCAAGATCCGTCGCCATCAGTGTGTAGGATGAAGCACCGCTCCACCAAAGAATCCGTCCTCTGGTCCCTCGATCACGTGTGTACCTCCAAGAATGACGCCCCCAAGGGAGGAACAACACCAGAGCGCCACCGTCATCAGATTATCCGATCTAGGGTTTTCCCTAGAGGTAGCAGAGAGTGGCCTTGAACTTCTCCACGGCGATGCCTTCAAGAAGGGAATGACGCAGATATCGCTGCCACTGCTGGCCTTAGAAGACACCGAAGGCAAGTTTTCACCCAGATCAGTTAGAAGGGATCCAACTCTCGTGCATGGGCCGCCTTCACCACCAGCACCACCAGGCAGAACCATGGAGCACCGGCAGATCAGCGAGCCGCCGGCACCACCGCATCCAGATCGCCGGCCACACCGACACTAGTAGAAAAAGGACCTATAGTCCCGGTTTGTAAGGGCCATTTGTCCCGGTTTTTGAACCGGGACTAAAGTGTCGGTACTAATGCCCTATACCTTTAGTCCCGGTTCTTGCATAAATCGGGACAGATGGGCCTCCACGTGGCCGGTGCGGCGAGCCCAGGCAGGAGGCCCTTTGGTCCCGGTTGGTGGCACCAGCCGAGACCAATAGGCATCCACGCGTCAGCATTTCAGGTGCTGGGGTTTTTGTTTTTTTTGAAGGGGGGGGGGGGTAGGTGGTTTTGGGTGGGAGGGGGGTTAATTTAGGTGTTTCATATATTGTGTTAGCTAGCTAATTAATAGAGAGAAGTGTCCTCTCTTATCTCCGTGCTTGGTCGATGCTACGTACTATACGTATAGAGAGGACTAGACACGCTAACTAGTAAGCAAATGAAGGAAACAGAAGATCGTCATGAACATATGCATAGAGAGAAATGATATCGACCACCTCTCCTTCTCTGAGAGATTGGTCGAACAACAAGTTCTCGTATATCTATCCGACGCTACGTACTGGCTACATATATACAATATAATTAACTCTTACAATATAATCTCCTAATTCCAAATGAACTCAGGGTCCACATGGTATTCTCCGTCTTTAGCGATCACGTGGTCAAGAAAGAATGCCACCAATTCCTCTTGGATTCCTCGCATACGATCTGGTGGTAGGAGTTCATCCCGCATCCGAAATATCTAATTTGAAGAAGGGGGTCAATACATATATATGAATAAATGAAACTGAACACAAATGATGGTAATAAAATAAAATTGTGAATATTATTATTTACGCACTTCATATTGTTTGTCAGAGTAGCCCAGCTCATAGGTCGTGTGGCGGATGGACTCGCAAATGTAGTATCCACAGTAATTATTCCATTGTTCCTGCCACAACCACTTTACAAGAAATAGAGGTCAATGAAACTGATAATTAATTAGCAAGCATGCTAAATGGTATTGATGAAACTGGCCCTTGAATCACTAGGAGATGCGTGGAACATGCTACTATGTTACTTACTTTTGGGTGTCTAAATTGCAGCTTCTTCGGCAGTCCCGGAGTTTTTGAGGTGATTTTTTTCCAAACCATGCCAGACAAAGAAAACAATTACTTGATATCAAGAAATGAACAAAAAGTTGCCGATAGGTGCGATAATGATCGATTTAACTTACTTCTCTAGAATTTCAGTCATGTCCGCATACTCCTTGGGATCTTTTCGTCTCGAGTCTAAGACGGTTACTAGTCCCTGCTCAAGCTTAATCTCTAGAAGAATATAGTGAAAGTTGCGCACGCATGCATAACTCATCAATTACGTTACTATAACCTCGACTAATAAGGGAAACCGAATATGCACAAGACAGTAACTCTCACTTGATTTCGTAAGGGAAGACTATTATAGCTTTGTTTTGATTTAATACAAACGATTGTAACAGCTTGGCCTCGGTATCTCTGGCCTAGGATTTAACCATATATGCATCTATGAGATTTGTGTTAATGAACCCAATATCACCGATTTGTCGTTTCTTCAATTCGGCGATCTTCAATCTGTATAATATAGTGAGGATAATTAAAAATACATATAATGAAAGAGCTGATCTATATATAGAGACATAATGACAGAAGTAGTACTGTACTTACAGGCAGTAGCAAGTGATCATTATTTTATCGAGAGCCTTTAGATTGAAAAACGCGAAGAACTCCTGAAATGGAACATTCAACGGTTCAATTCCAACTAGGTCATGCTCCTCTCTGACACTTAGCGTCAAAATATTCGTCTCCTCAGACTATCTGCAGGTTTTCATGTACCAATCATGGAATCTGTACATCATCGTTGGTAGAGATCTTTCATCTTTGACGAGAGGCTTCCCGTACACGTATTTATGTTCGTCCACCTCCAAGAAATCATAATGTACATCGTCGGGCAGGTAATCTTCAAGATTGTTATAACTGGGCACCATCCCGCCCGGAACATTAGCGACGATATTGCTAGACACCTGGAGCGGGGGGGACGATTGATTCGTTTGTTCGCCGAGCTGGGCAACTCTTTTCCCAACTCGTCGTTGACCACTTATAGTACTTCCCAACCACGACGCTTCCTTAAATGACTTTGTAAGAATACGCTCATAGTTGCCTTTCGCCGAAGACTTTGGTGGTTTCTTCAGGGCAGCCAGAGTACGCTTCGCTTTTATCGGATCTATCTTCTCCTCCAGAGGTGGATGTATCTTTGCTTTCACCCCTTCAAAGAAGTTATTCACTTCGGCTTGCACGATCTGCGTGTTTTTCTCCACGGTCCTCTCGTATGGTAACTTCTCTGGAGTCTTGAGAGAAGGACCGTTGTCGGTGTCAAAACCGGCAGATCTCGGGTAGGGGGTCCCGAAATGTGCGTCTAGGCGGATGGTAACAGGAGACAAGGGACACGATGTTTTTACCCAGGTTCGGGCCCTCTCGACGGAGGTAAAACCCTACTCCTGCTTGATTGATATTGATGATATGGGTAGTACAAGAGTGGATCTACCACGAGATCAAGGAGGCTAAACCCTAGAAGCTAGCCTATGGTATGATTGGTGTAATGGTTGTGTGTCCTACGGACTAAAACCCTCCGGTTTATATAGACACCGGAGAGGGCTAGGGTTACACAGAGTCGGTTACAATGGTAGGAGATCTACATATCCGTATCGCCAAGCTTGCCTTCCACACCAAGGAAAGTCCCATCCGGACACGGGACGAAGTCTTCAATCTTGTATCTTCATAGTCTTGGAGTCCGGGCGATGATGATAGTCCGGCTATCCGGACACCCCCTAGTCCAGGACTCCCTCAGTAGCCCCTGAACCAGGCTTCAATCACGATGAGTCCGGCGCGCATATTGTTCGGCATTGCAAGGCGGGTTCCTCCTCCGAATAATCCATAGAAGATTGTGAACACCAGGATAGTGTCCGGCTCTGCAAAATAAATTCCACATACCACCGTAGAGAGAATAATATGTACACAAGTTCAATCTGCTGACGTATTTTGTGGCATGACATCACACCACCACCAAGCCTTTACTTGAATTGTTTTTATTATACCACCTCAGCGCGTATAGCGAAGCGGTTTCCTTGGCACGTCTTGTCGAAGCAGAGATCGTGTTCCCCTTATTCCGGATTCCCATCAATACGGACGTGGGTAACCCAACCGCGCCATTGATTGCGGCGCTTGGGAGATAAGCGAGTTTTACCAGGCCGGTGGGGATGAATAGTCTCCGTCCGCCCATATATAAGGGGATAAGGATCAACCCTCTTTACCTACGCCTTCTTCCTCCTTTTGCTTATCCATCTCTGCGCACTCGAGCTTTAGCGCCCAGGTCCGCACATCTCGTCTCAACCTTCTCCAGCCATGTCTGGAGCGGGAGGCAAATGGATGGCCTCCTCCGTTACGGAGGGACACATCGAGAGGCTAGGCGGCGCCGGATACTTGTCCAGCGACATCGCGCACCGGCTGCCCGACAAGGGGCGGCTCATCCCACCCCCAGGCCCCATGAGAGGGTCGTATTCCTTCCCCACTTCCTCCGCGGACTGGGCTTCCCACTTCATCCCTTCGTCCGGGGGCTCATGTACTACTACGGCCTGGACTTCCACGATCTGGCGCCAAACTTCATCCTCAACATCTCGGCGTTTATCATCGTGTGCGAGGCCTTCCTCTGCATCCAGCCCCACTTCGGCTTCTGGTTAAAGACCTTCAATGTCAAGACGAAGGTAGTGAAGGGGAATCAGGCGGAGTGCGGAGGCGCCATGGTGGGTAAGATACCCAACGTCATCTGGCTCGAGGGTGCCTTCGTGGAAACCATCAAGGGATGGCAATCGGGGTGGTTCTACATCACCGAGCCGCGTGACCCTAAATGGGTAGCGGCCCCCGAATTCAGATCTGGAATCCCCACGCGGCTCACCTCTTGGAAGGAGAGTGGCCTGACCTGGGGCGATTCGGAGGAGCTGACCGGACTCCAAGCCTGTATCCAAAAGCTGGTGAACAAGAAGCTCAAGCTTGTCAACGTGGTCCAAGTCATGCTCATCCGCCGGATTCTCCCGTGCCAAGAACGAGCATTTAAATTGTGGGAGTTCAATCCGGCACAGCACCAAACCTTGAGCAGGCTCTTCGATACTAGGTATGAAGATGCCTGGAAGGTGCTTTTCAAGGGCGCCGAAGCTCCCGCATCCGCTACTGAAGATCGCGGATTTCGCTCGTAGCGTCCAGCTAACGAGGTAAGTGATTCTACCCCTTTACGGTACACTTGTTGTCAATAGTTCGACCTTATGCGGGATCTAATCTCCCCTTTCCTTTGACAGGACTGGATGAAGAAGGCCGAGCAGACTATCTGTCCAGCTCCAATGCCAGAAGACCCAGTAGATGCCTGTTTAGCGGGGCTGCTGGTTCCGGCACCGCATGTGGTGCCGAAGAAGAAGGCCAAGAAGGATGCCATGGGTACTCGAAAGAGTTCCCATTTTTAGGTGTCCGATGACTCCGAGGCGGATTCCGCCCCCAAGGACGAGGAGGAGAAGAAGGCCCCTTCCCCAGCGGGGGAAGGGAAGAAAAGGAAGGCCTCCCCGGCTGGGGAGGCCGAAGGGTCCAAGAGAGGAAAGCCTCTTCCCCCGGACTGTTCCGCCAACGCCGACGACGGCGACGAGGGGTGGCCTTCAAGGGCCAAGCCTCCGGCAAGATCGTAAGTATCCGGATTCCTGAATGATTTATAATTTCTCTTTTTCGCCACACAGTGTCCCTCTAATGCCGCATACAACCTGTACTCCGGCCGAGGATGATTTTCCCGCTTCTTTGAGCGGGTCCTTGGCTCCGTCGGATGTGGATTCCATTCCGACAGCCTCCACCCCTGGCGACGCCGAGGACGCCGAGGTGGGGTCCCAGGAGGGGACCCGCCAGGAGGGGGAGGCTCCGGTGGTGTCACAAGGCAACCTCCCGGACTTCGCACCGGACTCCGCCCCGGAACCCGCAGTGGTTGCGGAGTCCGGCAGGCGGCCCCTTCGTAAGAAGGGAAAGACTGTGGCACCGGCGGCCTCCGTCCAACCGGAGGCGCCGGACAACTTGTTGGAGGCGCTCAACGGTGCTTCCATCTAGGAAGAACACCGCACTATCATGAGTGCGGTGATTCAAAAGGTTCAGCTCGCCAAGAGCGGGCTGACCGAAGCCTGCAGCAGCCTTCTAACAGGCATTGAGGTAAGAAGTTTTAAAATATGTAATGTAATACCGCATAGACAGTAGCCCCTGATGCTCGGTTCGGTGTTCGGAAAGAAAAACCGGACTGAGGATCTAAAAAGATATACGCAGGAGATCTGAAAATTATGTCAACATGGGATTGCAGGCTGCGCTGCTGACCTCTGCCGCATTGACTGCAGAGGTCGGTGCTTTGAAGCAGGACCTCGAGCGGACCGAGAACGAGCTCGGCCTTGCCAAGAGGCAGCTCGAGGACAAAGAAGGTGAGTAACACCGTATTAAATTTGTACCTTACATAAAAGGATTTTGGTTGCAATAGAAATAACAAGGATAACATGGGCACTGCAGGGGCCACGAACGAGGTGGCGACCCTGAAGGAGGCCGTGTCCGCGGCCGAACGTAATGCGGCCGCGGAACGAGCGGAGCGAGAGAAGCAGGAGGCGCGGGTGGCGGAGGTGCGGCAAGAGCTCCAGGCTCTCATGGAAAAGCATGAGAGTTTGGAGCGCGACTCGAAGACTCGAGAGTCCGAGCTTGCCTCGGCTCTTGAGAGTGCTAGAGCCGCTAAGGCCGAGGCCCATAAGGCCCTCCAGGAGATTGAGGCGGTGAAGAAAATAGCGGCGGGTAAGGCATTTTTCATGCAAAGCAAGCATGTGAGTGTGAATTACCTGTTACTTACCCGGATTCGGAGCTCTCCAGGAGCGTTTGCAGATCTGCCTCGCAGCGTGTCCGATGCCGCCGCATTCTACCGGGCCGAGGAGGGGAGCTCAACGGAGAAGGTCTTCTGGTCTCAGTATGCTGAGGCCGGACATCCGGTGCCCCTTAGCGACCAGCTGAAGCAGCTGGTCGAGCTCCACAAGGTAGCCGAGCAGGCCATGAAGGGCCTCATAGTCCGGCTGTGGCCTGAAGAGGCCATGCCTGGGAGCTACTTCGGCCTCGTGCGGCGGCTGGTGGATGCGTGCCCTTGGGTGGAAGTCATCAAGCGCTCCGCCTGCATCGAAGGTGCCCGTCGGGCCCTTGCCCGCGCAAAGGTGCACTGGGGCAGGCTGGATGCTGAGAGGCTTCTGACAGACGCGCCACCGGCAGGCAAGGAGTATCGTACGCCCGAAATGTATTATAAGAGTGTCCTGAAGGGTGCCCGCAAGATTGCGGACGAGTGCCCCAAAGATGTAATATTTGAGTAGACTCGCAATGTGTTATCCTGTGCGCTGAAAACTTTGTTCATATGCGCTAAGCAACGCTTGTTTATTTAAAATATTACCTTCTGTTCGGCTGTTTATCAAATCTAAGTGATGGCAAGTCGTCGGCTTCAGCCCCCATGCCACGAGTGCTGGGGTGTTCGGAATAAATTTGAGCACTCTTGTTCCCATATTTGGGTCCATCTAGGGAGGCGGTCAACACAACGAACTAGGCAACCGGACTTATAATGCTTGAACACTCTCACTTAGCCATAGAATTCTATAATTTTAAATTTCGGCGAAGCCCCTAGTGTTCGGAAGGCCGAATTTGGGGCGCTATCCACGCCTGGGCCGGACAGTTAGTCGGCTCCTCGCTCTAAGCGGCATAAGTCTTTAGGGACTCGAAAAAAACCTCTCGAACAGCGACCGGCTCTCGCCTCATCATGACGGTCAGTTTTAGCTTTCTCCACTGAGGCGTTAACCCAGCTCAACTGGGGCGCAATCGCAGTGGTTCTCCCAGTGCTACCTTAGCCGATAAAACGGAACGTAAGGTACCAAAACATGGGAGCCGGGCAAACCCAACTATTGACCCAAGACATGATTCGGAGCTGATGCATATAGTGCTATAAGTTCGGGGTGCCGCACTTGTGAAAGTGTTCGGACTTGTCACACCATAATGCGGGGAACATAAGCCCCTGGTGTATTCAGCCGTACCAAAGTGTACGGATGCAAAACGTCATAAATGAACATATATGTAAAAAAAAGAATGCAATTATAAGCGAAAAGTGATGCATTGTTTCTTCAAGGAACTCTGCCATGAGTGCAGAACGATACAAATAGTGCGGTAAGCAAGGGATTGGACTATTAGACATGTCCCCCTCTAGGGGTAGGCTGCGGCATGGTGTATTTAATAGATTTAATGCTCATAATGGAGACCACCTGAGTTTTCATCGTAGCCTTTGTCCTTCCCTGGCTGTTGCATCGTGAGTTCGGCAGATTCACTGCCGGATAGGGTCTCTGGTGAACGGAGTCCTGTGGATAAATAGAAAATAAAAAAGGAAAAGAAAAAGAGCGACACACTTGGGAGCCCCTGGTGTGGTTGAGCCGCACTCTGGGCCTGTCGTGGTCGTGCCCCTCCCCCTATGCCCATGGTATCTCCAGAGCGTAATGATGTACGCGAAGAGCTGGTCTTGCAATCATGCAAGGGCTGGGGTTGGGGCCGCATTGCTACGCGTGCTCGGAACGTGCCAGATGGTCTTGATGTATGTTACTCCGGGCGCGCTTGGCTATGTCCGGCCGTTTAACGTCCGGGCTCGAGAATTGCCTTAAGAGGCTACTCTGCACTTCCGCCGCGAGAGCCGCTGTGTGCTCCTCCGTTCGGAGGGAGCGTTCAGTGTTTCCGTTGACCGTGATGACTCCACGAGGGCCTGTCATCTTGAGCTTGAGGTATGCATAATGCGGCACCGCTTTGAACTTTGCAAACGCGGTTCGTCCGAGCAGGGCGTGATAGCCACTGCGGAACGAGACTATGTCGAAGATTAACTCCTCGCTGCGGAAGTTATCCGGGGATCCGAAGACCACTTCCAGTGTGACTGAGCCTATACAATTGGCCTCAACACCTGGTATGACGCCTTTGAAGGTCGTCTTCATAGGTTTAATCCTTGAGGGGTCTATGCCCAACTTGCGCACTGTATCCTGATAAAGCAGGTTCAGGCTGCTGCCGCCGTCCATCAGGACTCGAGTGAGGTGAAATCCGTCGACGATTAGGTCTAAGACCAATGTGGTGAACCCGCCATGGCGGATACTGGTGGGGTGGCCCTTCGATCGAAAGTGATCGGGCAAGAGGACCATGGATTGAACTTCGGGGTGACTGGCTCCATCGCATATACGTCCCTAAGTGCACGCTTCCGCTCCCTTTTGGGTATGTGGGTTGCGTATATCATGTTTACCGTCCGCACTTGTGGGGGGAACCCCTTCTGTCCTCTACTGTTCGGCGGCCGGGTCTCCTCCTCATCATCGCTATGCGGCCCCTTGTCATTGTTTTCGGCAATTAACTTGCCTGCCTGCTTGAATACGCAACAATCCCTGCTGGTGTGATTAGCTGGCTTTTCGGGGGTGCCATGTATCTGGCAAGAGCGGTCGAGTATTCGGTCCAAATTGGACCGACCCGGGGTAGTTCTTTTAAATGGCTTTTTCCGCTGACCGGGTTTTGAGCCTCTGAATCCGGCGTTGACTGCCGTATCCTCAGTGTTATCGCCGTTAACACGGCATTTGTTTTTGTTGCGACGCGACCTGCCATTGCGGTCCTTGTAGTTCGGACTGCCAGAATTTTTACTGAGGTCGTTACTGCAGGCGAGCCAGCTGTCCTCCCCCGCACAGAAGCGGGTCATGAGTGATGTGAGGGCTGCCATGGATTTCGGCTTTTCCTGTCCTAGGTGCCGGGCCAGTCACTCGTCGCGGATGTTATGTTTGAAGGCTGCGAGGGCCTCTGCATCCGGATAGTCGACGATTTGATTTTTCTTTGTTAAGAACCGTGTCCAGAACTGTCTGGCCGATTCGTCTGGCTGCTGAATTATGTGGCTTAGGTCATCGGCGTCTGGTGGTCGCACATATGTGCCCTGGAAGTTGTCGAGAAATGCGGCTTCCAGGTCCTCCCAACACCCAATTGACTCTGCTGGCAAGCTGTTAAGCCAATGCCGAGCTGGTCCTTTAAGCTTGAGTGGGAGATACTTGATGGTGTGGAGATCGTCACCGCGGGCCATATGGATATGAAGGAGATAATCTTCGATCCAAACCGCGGGGTCTGTTGTGCCATCGTAGGATTCAATGTTCACGGGTTTAAACCCTTCAGGGATTTGATGATCCATTACTTCATCTGTGAAGCATAGTGGGGTGTGCGGCGCCTCTATACTGGGCAATATCATGACGTAGCTCAAGAGAGCTTTGTCTGCTGTGTTCGGCCCGGCCGGAGTTGCTGTATCCGGCGCGAAGGTAGTCGTCGTGGATCGTGGGGCGCCCACATGATCCGTAGATAGATCTTGATTGTTTTGCCTTCTCCTCCAATATGTCTCGCAAGTCCGGCGCATTCCTCCATGGCTTCGCGCTTTTCGAGCGGTGCCGGGGTACGGTTCTGGTGGAGGGCCTAGATGCCTCTCTGTCGCGGCCACGAGGTGGTCGGTCAGCCCTATTGTGCACTGGTGATGAAGGTTTGTATGCCTGCTCCTCTAATTGGGGGAGCAACTTGCGTTTTGGGTAGCTTTTGGAGGGGCGTTCGAGTTCATGCTCTTCGGCCGCGAGGACCTCGGTCCATCTGTTGGCCAGCAGGTCTTTATCAGCTCAAAGTTGTTGCTGCTTTTTCTTTAGGCTGTTTGCCGTGGCCATTAGCCTGCATTTAAAACGCTCTTGTTCGACGGGATCCTCGGGCACGACGAATTCGTCGTCGTTGAGGCTTGCCTCGTCTCCGGAGGGAGGCATGTAATTGTCATCCTCTATCTCCTCGTCTGCCACCCTCTCTTGAGGGCTGGCTTCTCCGTCCTCCTATGCTGAGTCTTGCTGGAGGGGGTTGTCTTCGGCACTCTCTGGGGTGTTATTATCCCTGGTGCCGGAATCTCCATTCTTGCTGTGGCGGGATTTAGAGCGGCGCCGCTGACGTCGGCGCTTGGGCTGTTTCTTAGAGGAATCTGCCTCCGATGCTTCTTCGCCGTCTCCATCCTTTGGGATGTCCACCATGTATATGTCGTATGACGAGGTGGTCTTCCAATGCCCCGTAGGCGCTGGTTCTTGATCATCTCCGGCATCGTCGTCCATACCGTCGATGTCTTCGGAGTCATAGTCTAGCATGTTGGTTAGGTCGTCGACAGTGGCTACAAAGTGGGTGGTGGGAGGGTTTTGAATTTCTTCGTTGTCCGCATCCCAACCGTCCTGACCGCAGTCCGGCCAGGGCTCTCCTGATAATGAGAGATGCTTTAGCGAATTCAGGATGTCGCCAAAGGGTGAGTGCTGAAATATGTCCGCAGCGGTGAACTCCATGATCGGCGCCCAATCGGATTCGATTGGCAGGGGCGCAGGAGGTTCGGAGTCCGGCAAGGAGTCCGGTGCCTCGGATTCACGAGCTTTGCAAGGGACAAGGTCATTATTCGGCTCCATCGCCGTAGAGATTGTAGCCCCCGAGGTGGTGTCCAGCCACCTGTCCTCGATCTGTGTGGTCGGATCCGAACTATGGGTCGGAGCGGACTCGTGTGCGGCCTCCAGGGCACTATCCGGTAGCAGAGCTAAATCGTGCTCACCGTGACAGCGCGGCGCGCTTGGTTGTGGCTCGAATCCATCGAAGATCAAGTCTCCGCGAACGTCAGCCGTGAAGTTTAAGCTTCCAAACCTGACCTGACGGCCAGGGGCGTAGCTTTCGATCTGCTCCAGATGGCCAAGCGAATTGGCCCGCAGTGCAAAGCCGCCGAACACGAAGATCTGTCCAGGGAGAAAAGTCTCACCCTGGACTGCGTTGTTGTTGATTGAAGAAGCCATCAAGCCTATCGTTGACGACACAGAGGAACTCTCAATGAAAGCACCAATGTCGGTGTCAAAACCGGCGGATCTCGGGTAGGGGGTCCCGAACTATGCGTCTAGGCGGATGGTAACAGGAGATAAGGGACACGATGTTTTTACCCAGGTTCGGGCCCTCTCGACGGAGGTAAAACCCTACTCCTGCTTGATTGATATTGATGATATGGGTAGTACAATAGTGGATCTACCACGAGATCAAGGAGGCTAAACCCTAGAAGCTAGCCTATGGTATGATTGTTGTAATGGTTGTGTGTCGTACGGACTAAAACCCTCCGGTTTATATAGACACCGGAGAGGGCTAGGGCTACACAAAGTCGGTTACAATGGTAGGAGATCTACATATCCGTATCGCCAAGCTTGCCTTCCACGCCAAGGAAAGTCTCATCCGGACACGGGACGAAGTCTTCAATCTTGTATCTTCATAGTCTTGGAGTCCGGCCGATGATGATAGTCCGGCTATCCGGACACCCCCTAGTCCAGGACTCCCTCAACCGTATTTGTATTGCCTCCCGGCTCTGGCTGTGCCGCTAGACACCGGAGCAGACGAAGCGGCTATGACTGTCTTTCCTTTCTTACGAGGCGGAGGCGAAGGACTACGACGCGCCGGAGCAGCCGGAGCGGCGGCGGGTCTCTTGATCCTCCCTTGTTGACGAGACAGAGATGGAGGAGGCTGGCTGCTCAGGCGCGCCGGCATGGGCGGAGAAGGAGGCGGAGTGCCGCCACACGCCGGAGAAGGAGGCTGAGTGCCCTGATCACTCACCAGAGGAGGAGGCGGAGGAGGAGGCGGATTCCCTGACTCGCCGGAGGAGGAGGAGGAGGCGGAGGCGTCCAGTTCGGAAGGTTGATGAGCTCCTTCCGCCATAGGCATGGAGTCTTCAGAGAAGAACCCAGCCGAATCTCCCCTTCACCCATAGGGTGGTCAAGCTAAAGGTCCTCAAATCCGTCCTTATTTGATCCACCATCACCCTAGCATATCCTTCTGGAATTGGCTGGCCGTGGTAGGTTGCGCCAGGTTCATTAGGTATAACAGAGACAACAGCCGCCTTGACTTCCAATGTCATCCATCGCCTCATAAGGTGGCAATATTGAGATTCCGTGATAGCATACACGGGGTAGCTAGCAGGAGCCGTGAAGACAGGCTCCAGCTGCTGAGTCTGCTCGGTGGAAGCCACGCTGCTTCTTCGCTAAGATGGCGGGGTAGCTTCAGGGGAAGAATCGGCAGGTCATTTGCTGCGATCTACTTCTCGTTCCTCTAGCCCTTGTACCCTTTCGTGCAGCACCTGCAGTTGGCTATGCTCCACTTTCTTCCTCCTCTCCTGGGTTTTGTAACCCCCTGCGTCCGGAAAGCTAGCATTCCACGGAACGGAGCCTGGCGTGCCTCGTGTCCGTCCAGGGTGCTCAAGATTCCCGAGGGCCATTATGAGCTCGTCCTTCTCTCTGTCTAGGACGAACATCCCTTGCTGCACTTTCTCGATATACTCCTGAAGCCTTGTGACGGGTATTTGCAGTTGCTCTTCCGTCCAAACGCACTTCCCTGTTACAGGGTCCAAGGTTCCGCCAACCCCGAAGAACCAAGTCCGGCAACGGTCTGGCCAGTTCAATGTCTCTGGTTCAACCCCTTTAGCAATCAGGTAATTCTCAGCCTTGTCCCACAAATGTCGGGCTTTGAGGTAGCCACCTGACCCCGTGCGATGGTGATGCTTCTTCTTTGCAGCATTTTTCTTGTTTATCGCTGACATCTTCTTACTCTTTTCCGATGTCTTGTGGGCCACAAATGCGGGCCAGTGATCTCTGATCGTCTCATACTTTCCGATCAATTCTGATGTAAAATCTTCGTCGACAAACTCTGTTTTCAACTCATTCTTCCACCTCCTGAATAGTTCTGCCATCTTCTTAAGAGCATGAGACTTGATCAATTGCTCTTTAACTGGCTTCTCCGGATCTTCCTCTGGCGGTTGGGTGAAATTTGCCTTAAGTGATGTCCAAAGATCTTCTTTCTGCATATCGGAGACATAAGACACCTCAGGGTCTTCCTTCTTAGGCTTTAACCATTGCTGGATACTGATCGGGATCTTGTCCCTAACAAGAACCCCGCACTTGGCACGAAATGCATCCCTTGTCCGGATGGGTTCAATCGGCTTGCCATCGCGCGCGATTGCTGCGATCTCAAACCTTTCATCCGAGCGCAACTTTTTCTTCGAGCCTTGTTTCTTTACCGAAGTTGTGCTCGATCCGGAGGGCTAGAGAAAAGAAGAAAGACGAGAGTTAATTAATATGTGTACATACAAAAACAATGAATGCATCAATTAGCTAGTTAGCACAGGCTTAACTAATATATATACCTGGCCGGACTCGGTTCGGTCACCGGAGCCGTCATGACGGTCTACTTCTTCTTGTACCAGTATTGGGTCACCGGAGCCATCATATTCATAACCTTCTTCTTCACTACCCTATCCTTCCAGACCATCGGTGTCGTTGAGAAACGATGCAACGACATCACTTCCTTTTGCGATTATGTCCCCCAACATCTCTCCCGTTTCTTCGTCTCGGGGGTGCTCCATAGTTTCTGCAAATATTTACAACATGGCAATTATTATTCAAACATGATAGCTGGATATATTATAGTGGCAAACGTAGAACTAGTAAGCTAATATAATCACAATAAGGAATCATATTAGTGGCCTCGACGCTGCTTCTCTAGGGTTTGGGGTGGCCTCAACAACGCTTCAAGGGTTTGGGGTCGCCTCGACAACGCTTCGAGGGTTTGGGGTGGCCGCAACGATGATGCTATTTTAACTTGGTAAATTTGGGTGGCCTCGAGAGAGTTTGCCGGGTAGGGGCGCGGCGGGAGGGAGATCAACATCATTTTTTTCTAGGGTTTGGGTGTCCTCGAGGGATTTGGTCGAGCGAGAGGGCCGAGGGGGGTGCTCCCGTGGTATAAGTTATCACGGTCGAGAGGGGGTATATATATGGACCGCCCCTCATGTCGAAGTTATCCAGGAGGGGGTTATATCGACAATGACGCGACATACATACATGGGAAAATAATGTTATCGGGGAGGGGGTATATCGACCCCCCCCCTCGTGTTGAAGTTATCGGGAGGGGGTATATCGACAACGACATACCGATAAAAATAAATAAGACAAAAGAAGAAACAAAAAGAGGAGAAGAAGAAAGGAATAGAAGAGAAGCAATCAGAAAAAAGAAGAAAAAAAGGAGAAGAAGAAAGGAATAGAGGAGAAGAAGAAAAAAATAGAAAATTTTCTATTTTTTTCTTCTTCTCCTCTTCTTTTTATTCTTTTTTCCTCTTCTTATTTATTTCTCCTCTTTTTATATTTCATCCACATCCATGCATATATATTTCATCCACATCCATGCATACATCATATATGTGATCATCTATGAAAAAAATCATATTCTATAAAAAAATATCATATTTCATCCACATCCATGCGTACATCATATATGTGATCATCTATGAAAAAAACATTATATTCTATAAAAAAATAATCATATATATATGAACAAAAACAATTATGATAACAAGCATATATATCATCATATATATGAAAAAACAAGCATATGTATATATGAAAAGAAATGCGCCGGCCGGACCAAGGTGAGGAGGAGCGCGGGGTCAGCGGCGAGGACGGTGACGGGGCAGTGGGCGCGCGCTCTGGGTAGGGGGCGACGGCAACGACAACGACGGGGCCGGGCCGGGGCGGCGCGCGTCGGGGCAGGGGAGCGGGCGACGGCGAGGGCGCGGGCAATGGCGAGGGCGCGGGCGACGGGATGGCGTCGGGGCAGCCTTGCGGCGTCGGGGCAGCCTTGCAGCGTCGGGGCAGCCTGGCAGCGTCGATGTCGTCGGCGTCGTCGGGGGCGGCGGCTGCGAGATGAGAGTGAAAATTTCCTAAGTGTGAACTTATATAGCAAAGCCTTTAGTACCGGTTGGTGCCACAAACCAGGATTAAAGGTGGCATTAGTCCCGGTTGGTGGCACCAACCAGGACCAAAGGCCTCTTTTCAGCAGCCCAAAGGGCGGGAAGCAGAGGCCTTTAGTCCCGGTTGGTGGCACCAACCGGGACTAAAGGGGGGTCATTGGTACCGGTTGGTGCCACCAACCGGGACCAACGCATATCGTTAGTCCCGGTTTGTGGCACCAACCGGGACTAAAGGCCTTGTGCTGGCGCGGTGCGGTGGGAAGTTTAGTCCCACCTCCCTAGCTGAGAGAGCTCAACACCTGTTTATAAGCTGTGTTGCAGCTCAGGTGCTGAGCTCCTCTCTAATATGCAGGCATTAGTTTCCTACCCTTGTCACTGCTGTGTTGGGCCTATTGGGCCTGCGGGCCTGCATCCTGGCCCATGTACAAATGGGTTTCTAGTCGTATGCAGGCCGTGTGGCCCATTAGGCGGCATTTTTTTTATTTTTTCCAGTTTTTTTTAATTATTTATTTTTTTCTTTTGATTTTTTCTTTATTTTTTTCATTATTTATGCTTTTAACTCAGAATAATAATAATCTTTCTGTTACTCCATTAGTTTCCAAATTTGGGTGATTCTTTTTCCTGCTATTTAATATTACTGCGTTTTATCATTATATTCAAAAACAGATTTTGTTATTTTAGTTTCTATCAAAAAAAATCTTTATGAAAATTCTTTTTGGTACAAAAGTTTCTAACAAAAAATTATTTATAATAATTCTTTCTGCTTTTCATGTTTTGAACAGAAAATACTTTGATAATTTTAGTTGCATAAATTTATATAATTTTAGGTTAAAAAATACTAGAGGTTTATAAAAGCTTTTTAGTTGATTCCTTTTGCTATTAGAGTTTTGTAAAAGCTTTTTCTATCAAAGGGATTTCATTTTTTTGAACTTATTTGAAGTCCATAGTTTTTCTGTGTTCAAAATGCACCATTCAAAGCCACATCATCAATTTACAACCCTTTCTGACTTCATTTGTTATTTTTCATGCATTTACTGATTCTTTTGAGCTATAAGACCGTGAAATTGAAAAGCATTTGAAATGAACTCTGAAAAGGTTCCAAGTTGGCATGGTATCATCATTTCACTCACATAGCATGTGCGATAAAGTAGAGAGGGTTGCGATAAAAACTAGATGCACTTCGTGTACAAAACGGACAATCTCTTTCGAAGTATCAGGGTTTCATATGGAAACTCATCTGTTACAAAGGGATTTCATTTTTTTGAACTTATTTGAAGTCCATAGTTTTTCTGTGTTCAAAATGCACCATTCAAAGCCACATCATCAATTTACAACCCTTTCTGACTTCATTTGTTATTTTTCATGCATTTACTAATTATTTTGAGCTATAAGACCATGAACTTGAAGAACACTTGAAATGAACTCTGAAAAGGTTCCAAGTTGGCATGGTATCATCATTTCACCCACATAGCGTGTGCGAGAAAGTAGAGAGGGTTACGGCAAAAACTGGATGCACTTCGTGTACAAAACGGACAACCTCTTTCGAAGTATCAGGGTTTCATACGGAAACTTGTCTGTTACAAAGGGATTTCATTCTTTTTGAACTTATTTGAACTCCATAGTTTTTCTGTGTTCAAAATGCACCATTCAAAGCCACATCATCAATTTACAACCCTTTCTGACTTCATTTGTTATTTTTCATGCATTTACTGATTATTTTGAGCTATAAGAACATGAAATTGAAAAGCATTTGAAATGAACTCTGAAAAGGTTCCAAGTTGGCATGGTATCATCATTTCACTCACATAGCATGTGCGAGAAAGTAGAGATGGTTACGGCAAAAACTGGATGCATTTCGTGTACAAAACGGACAATCTCTTTCGAAGTATCAGGGTTTCATACGGAAACTCGTCTGTTACAAAGGGATTTCATTTTTTTGAACTTATTTGAACTCCATAGAAGGGGAGCCTTGGCGCAGTGGTAAAGCTGCTGCCTTGTGACCATGAGGTCATGGGTTCAAGTCCTGGAAACAGCCTCTTACAGAAATGTAGGGAAAGGCTACGTACTATAGACCCAAAGTGGTCGGACCCTTCCCTGGACCCTACGCAAGCGGGAGCTACATGCACCAGATTGCCCTTTTTTTATTTGAACTCCATAGTTTTTTTTGTATTCAAATGACACCATTCAAAGCCACATCATCAATTTACAACCCTTTCTGACTTCATTTGTTATTTTTCATGCATTTACTGATTATTTTGAGCTATAAGAACATGAAATTGAAAAGCATTTGAAATGAACTCTGAAAAGGTTCCAAGTTGGCGTGGTATCATCATTTCACCCACATAGCATGTGCGAGAAAGTAGAGAGGGTTACGACAAAAATTGGATGCACTTCGTGTACCAAACGGACAATCTCTTTCGAAGTATTAGGGTTTCATACGGAAACTCGTGTGTTACAAAGGGATTTCATTTTTTTGAACATATTTGAACTCCATAGTTTTTCTGTGTTCAAAACGAACCATTTAAAGCCACATCATCAATTTACAACCCTTTCTGACTTCATTTGTTATTTTTCATTGATTTACTGATTAGTTTGTGCTATAAGACAATGAAATTGAAAAGCATTTGAAATAAACTCTGAAAAGGTTCCAAGTTGGCATGGTATCATCATTTCACCCACATATCATCTAGAAGTTCATCATCACATTAAAACCAAAGTACATACATGGTTCTCATTGAACAACATATAGCTCTCCGGAGCATCTAATTAAACCATACATTGAAATTATGTAAAACATTTCAATGGAACAACAAATGCGATCATAATCGCAACCAAGGTAACAACTAATCCAACTGCATAATGATACCAAGCCTCGGTATGAATGGCATATTTTCTAATCTTTTTAATCTTCAACCGCATTGCATCCATCTTGATCTCGTGATCATCGACGACATCCACAACATGCAACTCCAATATCATCTTCTCCTCCTCAATTTTTCTTATTTTTTCATTCAAGTAATTGTTTTCTTCTTCAACTAAATTTAACCTCTCGACAATAGGGTCGGTTGGAACTTCCGGTTCAACAACCTCCTAGATAAATAAAATCTATGTCACATTGGTCGGCATAATTGTCATAAACAATAAATGAACCAAATAGTTATGAAAAGATAATATATATCACATCTGAATCATAGACAGGGCGAGTGCCGGCGGGGGCGAATACGAAAACCATCGCACTATATAATAACAAGGAATAATTAAAGTAAGAAAATTAGACAAGTGTCTATTTGAAGTAAGAATTTTTTCTTTCAGAAAGAAGATAAGAACAAGAGGCTCACCACGGTGTTGCCGGCGACAAGATCGGCGCGGGTGATCGACGGCGGTGAAAACGGGGACAGGACGTGACGGACCGCTAAACCTAGACAAATCTCGGGGAAAATGGAGCTCGGAGGTTGAGTTTCGAGAGGAGAAAGATTAACTAGTGTGTCTGGGGCATTTCATCGAACACCTAATGTGCATAGGAGGTGAACTAGAGCACCCAAATGCCCTCCCCTCGCCGGCTTGAAAAAATAGAGCACTGTGGACTGCTCTGCCGCGACGGTGGGTATATATAGGAAAGTTATTTGTCCCGGTTCAAGCCACGAACTGGGACCAATGGTTGTGGGCCAGCAGCGAGGCCCATTTGTCCCGGTTCGTGCCTGTTACCGGGACAAATGGTTCCATACGAACCGGGACCAATGCCCACGAGGCCCCGGCCGCCCCCCGGGCTCCCGATCCTGGTCTAATACCCCCCATGGCTCCCAGTTCTTGAAGAACCGGGACTAATGGGCTGGCCAGGCCCGAACGATAGCCCTGTTTTCTAATAGTGCGGGCCGCCGCCATCCCCCGCGTCGTCCGGGTCAGAGACGGAGCCGCCGACCGTGCACAGGGACCACCGCCGCCTGCACACGCCGGAGCGCCGCCGAGATCCCAGCGCCCGCCACCGCTTACCGAGGGCCGCCGCCGCGCGCCCTGAGCGGACTCCCACGCACACCAGGGGGACTGTCGTCGCCCCCAAGCCCGCGCCAGCGTGCCCCACCTCCAGCGCGCCGCCAACCGCAGCCGCGATCCGCCCGCGCCAGATCCAGCGAGCCGTGGGAGAAGAGATCCCGCCGCCGCCGACACCGACAGGGCTTTGCCCGGCGGCGCGCCCCGGCGGCGGCGAGGAGGAGAGGTCGGGGGAGGGACTAGGATGCGGCGGTGCTAGGGTTCCCCCCGGTCGCCGCACAGGGCGACATGGGAGGAGTCGGGAGGAGTCGGGCTTGGACTTCTAGAAACTAGGAAGGTGTGAGGGAAATCTATTAGGCAGTGGGGGGGGGGGTCGTGAGGTGATAGAGTTATGTACACAGGGGTATACATATATGATATATGCTCAATTCTGAAACACCCGCAGAGTACAACTTCATACGGAAACTCGTGTGTTACAAAGGGATTTCATTTTTTTGAACATATTTGAACTCCATAGTTTTTCTGTGTTCAAAACGAACCATTCAAAGCCACATCATCAATTTACAACCCTTTCTGACTTCATTTGTTATTTTTCATTGATTTACTGATTAGTTTGTGCTATAAGACAATGAAATTGAAAAGCATTTGAAATAAACTCTGAAAAGGTTCCAAGTTGGCATGGTATCATCATTTCACCCACATATCATCTAGAAGTTCATCATCACATTAAAACCAAAGTACATACATGGTTCTCATTGAACAACATATAGCTCTCCGGAGCATCTAATTAAATCAGTAAATCAATGCGGTTGAAGATTAAAAAGATTAGAAAATATGCCATTCATACCGAGGCTTGGTATCATTATGCAGTTGGATTAGTTGGCTGGCCAGGCCCGAACGATAGCCCTGTTTTCTAATAGTGCGGGCCGCCGCCATCCCCCGCGTCGTCCGGGTCAGAGACGGAGCCGCCGACCGTGCACAGGGACCACCGCCGCCTGCACACGCCGGAGCGCCGCCGAGATCCCAGCGCCCGCCACCGCTTACCGAGGGCCGCCGCCGCGCGCCCTGAGCGGACTCCCACGCACACCAGGGGGACTGCCGTCGCCCCCAAGCCCGCGCCAGCGTGCCCCACCTCCAGCGCGCCGCCAACCGCAGCCGCGATCCGCCCGCGCCAGATCCAGCGAGCCGTGGGAGAAGAGATCCCGCCGCCGCCGACACCGACAGGGCTTTGCCCGGCCGCGCGCCCCGGCGGCGGCGAGGAGGAGAGGTCGGGGGAGGGACTAGGATGCGGCGGTGCTAGGGTTCCCCCCGGTCGCCGCGCAGGGCGACATGGGAGGAGTCGGGAGGAGTCGGGCTTGGACTTCTAGAAACTAGGAAGGTGTGAGGGAAATCTATTAGGCAGTGGGGGGGGGGGGGTCGTGAGGTGATAGAGTTATGTACACAGTGGTATACATATATGATATATGCTCAATTCTGAAACACCCGCGGAGTACAACTCCATTTAGTATTGTCCCACTTGTCATTCAATCAATAGCAAACCTTCTGGAAGAAACCGCCTCTTCTGTTTTCGTTTATTTCGTTAGACAATGTCATTGATTTTTTCCATGCATTTCTACACTCCTAATGCTTCATTTCTTTTGAAATGGTTCATGTGGGGGCAGTGGCTGAGCTTGAGCACAAATTAGGACTGGGGCATGAGTTGAAAGGGAACAAATTAGTAGGGATGGAGGGGCCAGTCTAGTTGAAACACAAGTTACGCCTGCAATCTAGCATGCTTTTCAATGAAACAAATTAAGGGTAGGCCATGGCTCATCTTGGTCTACATTTAGCTCCGCCTCTGTGTCGGGGTGGGGGTAGGTATATGATTGACCCTTTAGATCATTTTATTTTCTGAAAACCATGAAAGAGTCGGATCATTTAGTTACTTAGAATAAGAAAATCACCATGTTTATTAAACTCTCTCAGGCCATTTTAGAAACACTAGCTGACTGTTGTTTGATGATGAAGAAAAATAAGCATATTTAAGGGATATTTGCAAGGGTCCGTGTACAGTCATATTGCACTATATGAATTGACATTGCAAATAATCCCTCCGATCCATAGTAATTATCGTGGTTTTAGTTCAAATTTCAGTTAAAACCACAATAATTATTATGGATTGGAGGAAGTACCGTCTTCTAAGTGTGAAACCCAACTTGAGTCACACCAAAAGAAAGCATTTGAAATTTTTAATCGTAATACTTTTTGTGATATGACTTGTTTTATCTTGGTCATTTTTTTCATCTAGGGGTACATGTGGACCTTTAAACCATAAAGGAGGTAGTATATTGCGTCACATCTCGCTTCCTAGTATTCACTGTAGTATACATTACAACATGGATAGGATATCACAGAGCTAAACATGTAGATGTTTTTCCAAGATGTTCTTCCCTTGCAACTACCTACAAAAGGCAAACTAGAACTTAGAACCAAGACATGAATCCCTCGGACAAGTGCAGAAAACTAGAGCAGGGCATGAAGACATACAGCTCGAGTGATTAATTAGTCACAAGCATTTGGTAAACAACTGTATAGACTGTCATTTCCATCACAAAGATGTTGTAACAACGGACTAGAAAGTCCTATTAGCAACAGGATCATTCCTGTTTGTAAACACAACACCAATAGATAGTTAGATACTCTGTCATCATCCTAAGAATGGAAGAAGAACATGTAGGAACTAGCCAAGTAGCCAATAACATCTCACATAAATAGAAGTATATCCATTGTTTTTTAGACCGTCACACAGCACTTCCCCTGCCCCCGCATCGCTTAACCTTGGCGACATGGGGGGCGAGCCGCCGGCCGAAAGACCTCCTCCCTCGTCCTCTCTCCACTGCCGCCGCTGGAGGCCACGCCCGTAGCCTGGCCAGTGATGGCGGCGGCGGGGCTTTCCCCCTCGCGTGGTGGCTGCATCTACCCCTGGCGGCGGCGCACGGAACTGCGGGGCACCGGCGGCGTGGAGCGGCGGGTTCCCGGCGGCGAGTGTGACAGCGACGTCAGCGCAGGCGCGATACCGCGGCAGAGGAGCCCTGGTGGCGGCGGCCCAGATCGCGGATCTCGCCGTACCCAGATGGGCTTCGGCGGGCCGGCGGATCTGGTGAGCGTCTACAGACGGAGATGGTGGGCCTGACGACGCCAGCCTAGGCACCATGGTGGTGCCATGGCCGGTTAGGTGGTGGCGGCCTGGATTCTCCGTCCAGTCCCCGGCAGCATGGCAGTGGTTCGTGTACAAGTTGCTTGATGGAGGTCCTCTGTTCAGATCCGGGTGAAAACCTGGCCAAGGCCGGCGGTGACGTCGCTGTTATGTGGCGTTTCCTTCTTGAAGGCATCACCAAGGAGAAGTTGAAGACAACTATCTGCTACCTCCGGGGGAAACCCTAGATAAGTAGATCGGATGACGGCGGTGCTCTTGTGTCGTTTCCCCCTTGGGGGCATCATTCTTGGAGGTGGGAATGGTGGTTGGTTTCTTTGGTGAGCGGTGCTTCATCTTAAACTTTGATGGCCGCTGATCTCGGCAGCGTGGTGCAATGGAGACATGGCGTCCGATACTTGGAGATGGACTCGCGGAGGAGGAGGATGCTGTCTGGCGTCATGGTGGCGTCGATGGCAGAGTGGTTTGACAAGGTACAAGCCTCAATATCTGCTCTGAAGACGGACCTGTGGAAGATGGCGGCGACGACACATGTGAGTGTGTCAGACCGGTTTGTGCCCCAGACCCAGTATGTGGCTCGGCTGGGGCTTCCGGCTTTTGATGATAGGCTTAGGTGAGTGGTCTGGGTATTTGGCCCAGCTAGCACCCCTTCATCATATGGATAGGAGTAGTGGCATATGTTGCCAAGATGAAGGATTCAGGCATATTGTTATAATACTTTTGAAGGTCCTCGAGAATAATCAATAAAGTGGCCGCATGCACCTCCCATATGCAGAGGCCGGGGGTCATCCTCCTTTTCGAAAAATAAATATATTGATGGTGGGAATAAAGCTTCCCATGAATTAGTTATCTTTTGTATGCGGGTAAGTCAGAACTATGAACAGTTAGATCTACAAGTTGAACAAAAAACGTGAAGATGGGTCCAGTACACTAGGCCACACAAGGCCGGACTGAAAGAAAGGAGTGCAATGAATAATTTTCCTGGCGGTCTCAGTCTGTTACCAGCAGCAGCACTGCCCTTATCTTTTCGTTCTCCAGATTTTAGGTTTCCCAGCTACTTCCTCCATTTCGAATTACTTGTCACAGGTACGGATGTATCCAGATGTATTTTAGTTCTCTGTACATTCATTTCTGTGACGAGTAATTTGGAACGGAGGAAGTATATTATTTCTCCTAAAGCCTACCTACATTTAATCGATGGTACAACAGTCGGTGAGATCTAGATTGATGGATGTTGCTGAAGGTTGATACCCCGCAGTGATAAGATGCAATCTCTATATATTGATTCTCTCATTGGTTCTTCGTGTGTCTTGTACATGGCCTGCAGGATAGATGGATCTTCTCAATTCTCCAAAATGTATACCTCCAGAAACACATACTACGTCAGTTGTATGTTTTCTAGTCTACGAACTTATTTTAAGATGTGACGCATGTGTGTTGAGGTATACATCAGGATTGAATGTGGAAATTTTGATTACAGGATTGTAGAGAAGTCCAAGATCCTAGGAAGGCTTACGAGGGCAAAATTGTTGGCCCTGTCGAGATTAACTGCAAAAGCTCACCCCACCGAACTTCACTTCCTACCAATCTTATATTTACTAATCGGAGGCACCATACGAGACACCACATTAATCTTTAAAATTAATGAATTTTGACCGTTTGATTAATTTATAATGTATCCATAGCCATCGGATAAAACTAAGACGTATGGGAGTCGTCCTCTCTTGGGTCTCTCCGTTTCCTAGAGGAACTTAAAAAAGGAAATCTGAGCGTCCTTACATTAATCCTTAGAATTTAAGATGTGTTGTCCGATAGTACCACGTATATGGGTCTTTTAATCACGTACAGTAGTCTTCCTCCCTTGGGTCTCTATATGTTTCCTAGAAAAAAGGACACCTTTGTTTAGCAAGGGAATTTGAGCGACCTCTCTATCCCATACGTGTAACCGTACATAACTTGGTCTTTATCTCCCCATGATTCTTGGAATAGACGAGTTCAGATTTATCTCCCCGTCGAGATACATGGCATGGCAGAAGCATTGCGGCAAGCACGATAAGGCCATATTCTCGATGAAAGTCACCAAGGACTTTTCGGCGAGCGTTATCTCTATGCCTAAAGCTGGCCTCACATGTGCTGATTGCCGGTACTTTTGGTCTTGAGAAACGACATAGAAACAAAGGCTGGCTGGTGGATGCCTACGTGATGCACATACGTAAACTGATTGATCCTGGGGCGAACGCGTGGCACCGGCGACGGCCTGACTTTTGAGCGGATGACTGGCTTCAGAAGAATATGTAACGTGCCTCAGCCTTCCTTCTTTTCAAATTTATCCATCGAGAGTATTTCTTTCCTTTCCAGATATTTTCATATACGGATCGCGTTCAAAGCCCCATGACGTTTACCTTAAGAGAACGTGTGCTCCAGAATTAGACCATCAAAGGATGGCATAGTCTCCGCCTAGAAATCTGCTTTACTCTCTGGTAGGCAATTGTGATATAGTGGATAAAAAGAACCTGCGATCAATCTCTGCCAACAATGTAAGATTTTTTTACAGGCCAACAGTGCAAAAAAAGTAATTATAGAAGAATGCAAAAGTAAAAATAGAAATTGATCTGGGATGTTTGTTTCTACATATTTGGTTATTGTCTATGACTATATTCGACATGCATGGGCAGTGAATGTGAATATATGTGCAAAATAGAGTTGACAAGCTTGCCATGCATACACCTGAACTCCGTCGAGAACAAAAAGAAATAGCATGGATAGGCCTCCACTAATTGGACATCATGATAAATTAACTTAGGGAAATATTTTATTTTATTCTAAAATAGTGTGAAAAATTCCATGCATGTATAACATATATAGACATGTAGATACATGCGAGGTAATATGGTAAATTCTAACTTATGACCAAAAAATTAAGATATTATGCACTAAGCGACACATTTATAGGTACATGCCGTAAAAATATATTTAAACTACAGTAAGTAAATATCATAAATTATCATAATATTTTCTTTGAGTGAAAAATCATCACATTATTTTATCAAAATACACATATGTATGTCCTGTGTGACCTCTACATGTGTTGATTTTTAACCATTTTTCAGAACATAAAACTCCCGTCTTACTAAGTTGAATATAGTGAGTGAGTTGAAATGGTTAGATGTACTGTTGAGAAAAAAAGTAAGTTAACGTGTTAGAATAATTATATAGTACTCTGAAGTGAACTAGGTAACTTATGTTAGAAAATTAAACAATAAGTTATGTGCCACTTGAAGTTTTAGTTTGGGCATGCAGACACTCTGTTTGTGCAAACTCAGTTGTAATGTGATCGCGGTCAACATGCAAGATTTGTCTATGCACTGGGTTTATGCTAATTCCATGTAATGTGTTGGATGGCAACTTTAACAAATAGATATAATCATGCTCTCCAGTGTATTAACCCGAAGTAATCAGGCTCATTAATAATAAAGGCTAGAAATCAAATCAATTGCATGAATGCTATCAGTTAGTATGGCAGCACAATTGTTTCCAAACCTATATAGATGCCATATTTGTCTTGAATGATGACATGCATGTTTAATATTTGTGGCATTAAGTCTGACACGCTTCCATTATATGTTAGTGAAGATAGGAAACCCCTTTTGGATAGATTTACAGATGCACTGATTGGACATGAATTATGTTCAATTATTGAAAGATCAAACACAAACATCTTTCCCTACTAATAAAGCACGGAGTGCTTCTGCCCGTACGTCGTCGGCGTTTTTGCGAAAAAGCCCCTCTGTTTCTTTGAAATAAACCCGCAGTCCTATTTTCAGTGTGTTCCTGATATAACGTTTCGTTTTTGCAAAAAAGCCCCTGGCGTCGCGCCAGGCGTACGAGAGCGCGGCGGACTTGGCGTCGCGGCAGGCGTACGAGAGCGCGGCGGACATGAAAGTCACCAAAGGTGGCCTTGGCCGGCACGGGGGTGAGCTCGCGGGCGCGCTTGCGGCAGGCGAGCCTAGCCGCAAGTCCTCCTGCTGCTTGGCGAGGCCTTTGGCCTTCCTGCCGGCCGAGGCGTCGCGGAATGGGCGGCGGATCTCGGCTGCTCCCTCGTCGATCCGGCGGCGGACGGATCGAGACGGGAGAGGCGGCAACCTCCATGGCGGGTCCCTGGAGGACACCAGCGTGGATCCGGCGATGGACAGATAGAGACGGAGAGGCGACGACCACCATGGCGGGATCTGGGGCAGAGAAGTCAGGGTCTTGTGGCTGCGCTCGCCTGAGCTCCTAGCGCCGGGGAGACGTCGGAACGGGCGAAGGACGGCGAGGCAGGTCGGAGACGGGCCGGATCTGGCGATTCTCGATGTCGGAAGGGCGGCGGCGGTCTCCATGTTGCGGGGGTCGGCTCGAAGCTCCTGCAGCGGGCATGGTAGTCTTCCTGTTGAAGAAAAGAGAGAGGGTTGAGAGAGAGAATAGAGAGACATGGGAGAGATAGAGAGGGAGAGAGGAGGCGGGGCAACGTCACGGTGCTGCTGCTGCTCACTTAGGCGACGACGTCGGCAGAGCCGCCACAGCGAGGGTCGGAGCGGAGGACCCCGGGCGTCCATGGCGGCCTCCCTGTAAGGCTGTAACAAAGAGGAAGAGAGATAGAGGGAGATGAGAGTAAACGGGAGAAACAGAGAAGAAGGGAAGAGGGAGATGACGGGGGAAAGAAGGTAGGGGGGTGACGGGGTCCTGGTCGTGAATTCGGTCGTCGACGAAGAAGGAGCTCGGGGTCGGGGACGAGGTGGCTGCGCTTGGGAGCAGCAGATCGAGCTGCGGCATGACTATGGTGGTGATAGACAGTGTCGCGCACGGCGGAGTGGAAAGGATGGCTACTAGGAGGAGGAGCAGTAGGGAGGAAGGATAACGCCAGAAGCGAAGTCAGAGCAATCTGCCAAGGAAGAGCGGTGGCGGAGAGGAAGGGATGACTACTACTAGAACTCTAGGAGGAGGAGGAGGACGAGCAGCAGAGACCGAGGTGCTGCTGTCGCGTGTCGTATTGGGCACCTGTGAGTCCGTGACTATATGCTGTCAATGATAACATTTTTTTATACAAAGTACTTTTTACATGTCTGGTCATAGTAGTGCACGCCACATGCAAGTCCAATCGAAGACACAAGAAACACACACATGCAGGCTCTTTGCACAAGAGAACCCCCTTGTCACAATCGACACAAAGACTCATTTTTATATGAGGATGTATGTAGCAAATAGTGTGTTGTAATCATTTTTGTACGTATAGTTAATTAGCACTAAGACACACCATATGTATTTATGGTAAAACTATAAATTGATGTAAGTTCTTTTGATGCACTATAAAGAAATGAATACCGTCAGCCCAAAATCAGAGGGTACTAATAATTTTTTTATTAAATAATTGAAGCGATTCCTTTTCTCTTTGATTTTCTTTGTGTGAAATATATAGAGTCGTCTTATAGTTATATTTAACCTGTCAAAATAAGGTCCATTATTCGCTCCAAACCTGCATATTTGTTAGTGGAAGTTTATGTTTGTTCTAGCTGACACAAAGACATACTTGCATCAATTAGTATCATTCTTATATGAGGACGTATATAGCAAATAGTGTGTTGTAATCATTTTTGTACACACGGTTAGCACTAAGACACACCAGACGTATTTATGATAAAAACTAGAATTGTTGTAAGTTCTTTTGATGCACTATAAATATATGAACACTGTTAGCCCAAAATCGGAGGGTACACTAAATTATTGGTCATTTAGATTCATGCTTTTGATGTTAATTGTTCTACCATGAACAGTAATGTCTAACCCGCGGTTGAATCTCGGACCAACAGATTGTTTGTAGAATGAGCTAGCCACAACGCCAAAGTGAGTGTTCTGTTCTGCACGTATAGGGATCTTGTAGAGTTGGAATGTTCAGCTTCACTTTAATTGCTTTGCGGAATATGTGCACTAAAAGAATTTAATTTCTCATGTCAGGCAATTGGAAAGATCTCAAATTTTATTTACATTGTTTTCTTTTAATTATAAGTGGGTTGCCTGAATGATTTTTTTCCGTTGCAACGCACGGGCAATTTTTCCTAGTAAGACTAATCGAGCCTTCTGTCATGAGAAAAGAAGTAGACATTTCTATGAGAAACTTTAACCCATCATCTGCAAGGAAATGTAACCATGAGTCAAAAAGATGGTGGAAACACTACTCGGTGGGTGGTGCCAGTATGTGGAGCCCTGGAAGGAGAGAACCACAAAAAATTAAGGGCAATTGAGGAAGTATTACCTTTTGATTGCTTCCTTAGTTTTAGGTTAAGTTTTTGGTGTTTGTCGACTAAGAACACTATTAAAGAAAAAGTGAAGTACACATCAATGCTCTTATTTATTCGACGAGTCTGAGCATAATATATAATAGCTCAAGCTTAATGCAACACCATAATAAGAATGAAAGGAGAAATATTAACTCAAGAAATATCATTATATTTTATACTTATCACTCAAAATGAAGTTACTTATAAGAAATTGGGTTATATCTCGAGTGCCTACACAAATTAGCTTTTTTGCATTTGTTGCAAAACAAAATATAAGCACATTAAGTTGTTTATAAAACAAGCCAATGTGTGTTAAATAAGTAAACTTTAAGGCAATATTGATATGTTTTCGTATTGACCATTCATTCAATGTTCTACACAAAATAAATGTATTCTTCTCTTGCATTGAACTCATCTACCATTTGGAAAACAAGCCTGTGCAGATGCACGGGTTGATGACTAGTTCCGTCTAATTGCTTTTGGCCAAGACGCACAAGTACACCGTAGCTAGCTGGCTGGACGCTATTTTTTTGGTTACAAAGACAATGCACCCGATTGGTAATTAGGAAGGGGACACAGGGACACCGTGGCAGCGCGATAGCGAATGACGGCAGGCTGGCAGCATGGTGGCGCAGCATCCGGCGGACGAGCCCGCACAGGCGGGCGCGGGTTTAGGTTGTTAAGAATGGGTAAAGCGTCTCAACCCCTATACACAGGAGCCCCCGGTGTATTTATTGATTAGATCGAGAGCTACATCTCATAGGTTTACATGTGGTTGACCGTACAAACGACCAGAGAGAGATACATGCGAGGGATAGAGAGATAAGAAGTTAAACAGGAAAATCTCTAACTATCTCTAACTAAACCCTGACCTATACTTGATGTACACGCCCACACATTGGTACGTGACATACAAAGAATATTTACAACACTCTCCCTTAATCACAACTATAGTAAGTTGAGATTACGCCCGAATTCTTCAAAACTTCTAGTAGGCAATGCTTTTATGAATCCATCTGCAAGCTGATCCTTTGAGGGAATAAATCTGACCTCTAACTTTTTATTTGCAACTCGTTCTCTGACAAGGTGAAAATCTATCTCAATATGTTTAGTCCTGGCATGGAAAAATGGATTAGCTGAAAAATACGTGGCACCAAGATTGTCACACCAAAGACAAGGAGGTTGCACTTGTGCAATTTTAAGTTCTTTCAACGTGAACTGGAGCCAAATGACTTCTGTTGTGGCATTTGCTAGTGCTTTGTCCTCTGCTTCTGTACTTGACCTGGTGACAGTTGCCTGTTTTTTGCACACGAAGAAATTAAATTTGGTCCATAGAATATAGCAAACCCACCAGTGGACCTTCTATCATCCACACGGCCAGCCCAGTCAGCATCAAAAAATGCACTTATAAGAGTAGATGAGGATTTGCTAAATGTGAGACCAACGGTTAACTGTGCTTCACATACCGTAAAATCCGCTTGGCTGCTGTCTAATGAGCTGTGGTAGGACCATGAAGAAATTGGCATAGTTTATTGACTGCAAATGAAATGTCAGGTCTGGTGAGAGTCAAATACTGAAGACCACCTGCCGGTGTCAAAACCGGCGGATCCTGGGTAGGGGGTCCCGATCTGTGCATCAAGGCTGATGGTAACAAGAAGGGACACGGATGTTTACCCAGGTTCGGGCCCTCTGGATGGAGGTAAAACCCTACTTCCTCCTTGATTAATATTGATGATATGGGTAGTATAAGAGTAGATCTACGACGAGATCGTAGAGGCTAAACCCTAGGAGCTAGCCTATGATAGTATGAATGTAATTGTGATCGGCCTTCTAAGGACCAACCTCTCCGGTTTATATAGACACCGGAGAGGGCTAGGGTTTACATGGAGTCGGTTACAAGGAAGGAAATATAATATCCGGATCGCCAAGCTTGCCTTCCACGCCAAGGAAAGTTCCATCCGGACACGGGCCGAAGTCTTGAGTTTTGTATCTCCACGCTTCAATAGTCCGGACATTGTATACAGTCTGGCTGTCCGGATACCCCCTAATCCAGGACTCCCTCACCACCAACTATGCTTCTATAACTGGTGATATCCTCCTGATTCAGGAGCTCTCCCTGTGTTAATGAGAGAGATTCTGAACTATACAATGGTGTTGGTGAAGGTTTGCAGTTTTGCATACCAATCCTGTTTAACAACTTAGTTGCATATTTTGCTTGAGATAAATGAAGACCATTACTATTTTTCTGAACCTCAAAGCCCAAAAAGAAATGCAGATCTCCCATATCCTTGAGAGTGAACTCAGAACCTAAATCCTTAAGAAACTTTCTTACAGCCTCATTAGACGAACCAGTGACAATAATATCATCAACGTATATGAGTACAAATATGGATATGTGTGATTTGGTATAGATAAACAGAGAGGTGGAAGATTTTGATGGAACAAACCCAAGTGATTGGAGTTTCGTGCTCAACCTTGAATACCACGCTCTAGGGGCTTGTTTTAACCCAAATAGAGACTTATCAAGCTTGCAAACATGGAAGGGTTTATTTTTATCTTCAAACCCAAGAGGTTGCTTCATGTACACATCTTCTTCCATAACACCATGAAGAAACGCGTTCTGTACGTCTAGCTGTCTAAGGCTCCATCCCCTGAAGACAGCAATAGATAGCACAAGGCGAATTGTTGCAGCTTTGACAACAGGACTGAATGTGTCATCATAATCCAATCCATACCTTTGCTTAAAAGCCTTTGCCACGAGTCTTGCCTTGTAGCGATCTATGATGCCATCTGATTTCTTTTTCATGCGGTACACCCACTTGCAGTCAATCAAGTTGTAGCCGCGCTGAGGAGGAACCAAGTGCCACGTTTTATTCTTTTTAAGGCCATGTACTCATCATTCATAGCTGTCTTCCACCTATCATCAGCAAGAGCATTTGATAATTTAGTAGGTTCACCTGCCATACAAGATAAACCAAACTTGGAAAAGTTTTTATAATTGATTCTGGAAGTAACTCCCTTCTGTAGTCTGGTTCGCGGTTGCACAGGAGAGACCACAGGAGCGCTCGATGTAGATGGTCCAGCCGTGACCCCAGGGGATCCCGGAGCAGTCGCTGTCCGCTCCGATCCCGAGGAGTGTTCGACCGCAGGGTGCACTGACCGGCCCGATCTCAAGGGAGATTCGGGTGCGTGTGACCACACGCAGCCTGGCGATGCACACGGGCTGCCTGGCGATGGGCGAGCAGCGTGACCGGGTGAGGGTGGCTCCAGCCACATGTTGTCTGTAGATTTGCGCAGAGAGGCGAGGGAGGCAACATCGCTGTCGCCGCCTGCATGCGCGCTCGCCCCCGCGGTGTCCTTTGTGTGCTGCGCGGAGGACGTGGCTCTATGAGTGGCAGGGACGGACCCCGATGTGGATCGCCCTGGCATCTGCGTCAGGTGCTGCGGTAATAATCCCGAGACGAAACTGCCTCGAGTTTCGCCGTCTCCATGCGGGGAACACATGGAATAGCTGCCATTTTCTTTGTTGTTTCTTGCCCTGTTTGCATCCAAAGTAAAATCTGCAGCCACAGACTTAGATAAATTTTGATGAGTAGTCAAGGAAGGAACAGTGCTATTACTTTCACCCCCGTGAGCTGTTCCAATAAGAGATGGTGGCAGAAGCAAGATTTCCTTGCAAAGAAGAGCACCGGCATTAGGGTGTAGTTTCTCAAAGAGAAATTGAGTTTCGTCGAAAACAACGTCACGTGATATGTAAACCCGACCAGTAGCAACATGAAGGCATTTGACACCTTTATGTTGTGCACTATAGCCAATAAAAACACATTGTGTGTAAAGAAACATGAGTTTCTTCTTGTTGTAGGGACGAAGATTGGGCCAGCAATCACAACCAACCACACGGAGTGGAGCATAGTCTGGTTTGACATGAAGAAGATGTTCGGTGGGAGTTTCGTTTTTTATGACACGACTAGGAAGTATGTTTATGAGATGAACAACGGCTAAAAAAGCTTCATCCCAGAATTTGAGCAGCATGGATGCAGCAGCAAGAAGGGCAAGACCTATTTCAACAATATGTGTGTGTTTGTGTTCTACTGATCCGTTCTGTTGATGAGCATGGGGACAAGATACATGATGGGAAATGCATGCCTATAGTTTGAAAAAAAAGTTTAGCTTTTCGTACTCGCCACCCCAATCAGAATGCATGGCAATTATTTTACTATCAAACTTGCGTTCAATCGAGAGCTTGAAAGTTGTGAAAGACTTGGTAAATATCTGAACGTGTTTTGAGGAGATAAATCCACGTGAACTTGCTATAGTCAGCAATAAAGCTTACGTAGTATGTGTATCTACCAACAGAGGAAGGGGCCGGTCCCCACATATCAGAAAAGATAAGTCGCAAGGGTTTTGTAGAAATACTAATAGAAACTGGGTATGGCAATTGATGACTTTTTGCTTGACAAGAATCACAAATAGTTTCACGATCACGCTCACCAACAAACAGGAGCTTATTTCTACTAAGAATTTGGTAAACAATGGAAAAAGATGGATGGCCTATACGCTTATGCCACCTTTCTGAAGAGACTTTGGTGGCGCCATACACTTGTTTATTGGAATTGCAAATTTGTGGAATCAACGGATAGAGACCGTGCACGCATCTACCGCAGTAGAGAACCCTCCTCGTGGCCTGGTCCTTTATCAAAATAAATAGGGGTGAAATTCGATAAAGACACCATTATCAAGGGTAATACGGTGAACAGAAAGGAGGTTTTTTGATGCATTAGGAACATGTAGAACATCTTTGATATGGATATCATGATATGGGTGTTAATAATAGAGCGACCAACATGACTAATCATCATACCTTGCCCATTTTCAGCTGTGTGGACTTGATCTTGACCGGTGTACTTCTCATGCATGCTCATCTTGGCAAAGTGTCAAGTGATATGCTCATTCGCGCCGGTATCAACATACTTGTTTGAATCAACACCATAGGAGGTATCTGCCGCAGCTGCAACACGCCTTCTTTGGGAGTTTTCCTCTGCATAACGCCACTTGCACTCCTTGGCAATATGGTTTGTTTTCGTACAGATCTGACATTTGTTTTTGTACTCTTCATACCCGGCAAAGTGAAAACCTCCTCCGCCCCTATTGTTGTTGTAGAAGGGACGAGGTGGGTTGTGGTTGTAGTAGCCGCCGCCATTGCCATTGTTGTTGTAGATGCGTTGGCCGACGGCAGAATTGTTGTTGTGGTAGCGGCCGCCGGAGTTGTTGTAGCGGCCGTCGGACTTCTTGTTGTGGTAGCCGCCGCTACCACCGTTGTGGTAGCCGCCACCAGTGCCGCCGCCGCGCGACCCACCGCAGCCACCCCCTTTATGTGAGTTGCGGTTGGCCTTGGAGGAGCTCCCTTGGCCACGGTAGGCTGCATTGGCTAAGGACTTGAAGCCCCCTGCCCCCGATCCATGGAACATCTCTACTCGTTGATCAAAGTTGGCTACCATGCCGAAGAGGTCATCTACAGAAAGAGGTTCTGTGCGCACATCAAGGGCCGAGATTAGGGGCTGATAGTCCATATCAAGACCAGCAATAATGAATGAGATCAGCTTGTCCTCAGTTATGGGTTTTCCGGCCACGAGGAGCTCATCTGCGAGTGATTGCATCTGACCGAAGAAAGAGGCGGCTGATTGCGTGCCATTTTGGGCTTTGGAAAGGGTTGTGCGACAGTTGTTGGCTCGGGATCGTGACTGGGCTGTGAACATATTGGTAAGGGCGGCCCAGATTTGGTGGGATTTTTCAAGGGACGCAATCTGGATCAGGACTTCCTTAGAAAGATTACGAAGCAGGTATGCCACGAGCTGTTAGTCCTGGATCAACCAGGGGTTATGGGCGGGGTTAGGAACCGTCTGGTCCTTCCCTTCGGAGTTCTTTGAGACTATGGTGGTGGAGGGTTCAGGGATTGTTTTTTCAAGATAGCCAAAAAGTCCCGCCCCCATGATCTGAGAACGGGCCTGAGCTCTCCATAGGATATAGTTGGTACAATTGAGAGGCTCGGAGGTGGTGTTGTTTAGACCGGAGGAGATGTTTTGTGAGGCGGAAGACATGGCGGAAGTGGTGGTGGAGATGAAAGCTAGACGAGGAAGAAGGAGGCTCTGTATACCATGTTAAGAATGGGTAAAGTGTCTCAACCCCTATTCACAGGAGCCCGCGGTGTATTTATTGATTATATTGAGAGCTAGGTCTCGTAGGTTTACATGTGGTTGATCGTACAAACGACCAAAGAGAGATATATGGGAGGGATAGAGAGATAAGAAGTTAAACAGGAAAATCTCTAACTACTCTAACTAAACCCTGACCTATACTTGATGTACACGCCGACACGTTGGTACGTGACATACAGAGAATATTTCCAACAAGGTGCTGCCAAGCAGCAGATGTGACAGGGGAGGCCAGGACAGCAGCGGGCCGGCAGCCGGTCGGTGGTAGATGGCCGAGCCGCCGAAAAGGGACAGCGAGGCGACGGCATGATGATTGGTTTCATACGTCACGTCATCTGGTCATGTGCGTCCCACGAGCGTGCGTTATAGTTAGGCCGGAGCTCGTCATCAGCACTAGTGTGGCTGTCGCGCCCCTATGCAGGATCCAGGGCCTGCTCGATGTGCTCGTCCTCGCCATCGGGATCTAGGGAGGTTATTTTTTTAGGGAGGGGGGGGGGGAGTTTTTGGTAGAAATACCCTGCGTAATTTATCGTGAGCCATTACGCGACATCAGGAAATGGTGAGCTCCATTTGTCATAGTCGTCATCAAATGGCCAAAGCTGCCAACTAATGTTTTTTTTGCAAAAGATTAGGCCGAGAATCAGTGGTTTCCGGCAAAAAAGTCGTAAACCGATGTTTTCTGCAAACCTAGCCAAGCCATCCTTTGGGCCTCCCGTCGACTGGAACCCTGGGGCCCATGAGAAATCTTCTATATTTATAGGGTAATGAAATAATACTTCCTCTGTCCTTAAACAAAAGTATCATTGATTTGGAGTACTGAGTCAGCTCTGCCTCAGATTTTTTATGGGTGCTCCGTCCCTGTTGGTAAAGGCATGTAACATGCCTTAGTTTCTTTGCTTTATTTCCAGTCGTCAGTGGAAGATTACATTGGTAGAGATGTATGTTTTTACATGACACTTGAATTTCTCTGTTTGCTATGAACAAAAGATGCTAGCGTCATCATGTGTTGGAAATCGAAGTCTTAATCTCTCTTTTAGTCTTGCTCGTGTTGATGCTAGCCATGCTAAATACAAAAAAAACTGATCATTGCAGATTTGATTAGTAGGGTTTCCTTGAATCACCGTTCACATATGAGGGTATTAGAGCAGCATGACCTTCTAAATTCTGTCACCTCCTTTCTCAAAATCGGGTCGTCCTGAATATATTTTGTTTAGCGAATTTTGCGAAGTAAGAGCCTTTCTAAACAGGAGGTATCCCACAAGTTAATTGCCACCTCCATTCAGGGCCAAACTGTGTTCTCTGTCTATTAAGTGTTTTGGAAACAAGACCATCTATCCCTCTGCCAATTAGTTGATATCATCTGGAGCACACAGAACAATGTTGATGACATGTTTCAGCTGGCAAAAAAAAATTCTTTCTTATCGAGAATGTCTACCAATTAGGGTCTTGTTTTTCGGAGGTGCCCACAAAGTACCCCATACATCCATTGTAAATGCATCTGATGCCTTAAAATAGATGAATCACAAGAGGTCGATGGGAGGCGCCAATCTATCAAGGTAGCCGGGTCAACGCAGGCCTCCAGCCAAATCACTTGCAGGCAATTTGCTTTCTTCTTGCCTTCTTATCTTCATGACGAATACAACCTTGTCACGGACATCAAAAGTTTGAAGCATGTCCAATCGTGCCAACCTACATTGGTCAATGCTCGGTACGTGCTCAAGAAATATTCAGAACACGACTTAAGATCGGCCGAGTCAATCAGCTCGCCACATAGATGCTTTAGTGGCGGCTTCTGCTACGACTACATAGAGGAGCCCAACGTGTTGCTCAGGTTCCACATGCTCTGTGTTGCTCAGGATCAACATGCTATCCAACTGTGATAGGTCTTCCATCTCCCTGGATCGACACATTCAAGTAAAATGGAGTGGCAGTGCGCCTAGACAGTGAACTGTACTCCCGGGCACCATCGTGAAGAAACCTTGCGAACGAAAGCCTTTGGTATATTGAATCCCTTTGTAGAATATCGTATGCCACAACCTCTAGCCACAACTAATACATCCTTTGCCCATGCCCCATGGATTAAGGTTCAAATCACCCCCACCCCCATTTCAAAGGACGTTGATCCCCAAATGCACACTCGTTCCAGATGTAAATGAGGGCGAGTTGTGAGTGACTAATTTGCAAGGAAGCAATGAGTTACAACATAACTACGAGGAGGTAGTATGTAGGAGGAGGGGGTCACGAGCAGCTGATGGAGTCAGTCACATATGTGTATTTAAATATGATATAAGTTCTCGCACACGCACATGGTAAAAGTCCGCCCAATCCGGTCCAATTGGTGCCCCCCTTCCTACAAACTTGAAGGGCGTCGCTTCCTGTCGAGGCAAGATGCATTCCGCCATCACACATGGTAATCAGAGCTCTCCTATTCCATACCATCTAGCGATCCAGACACTCCAGCCATGTCTTTCTTTGGTTCCTCCCGGCCAAACCTCAACGGCCAAGTCACGGTTGCTCATAAGGCAGATGGGCGATTCACATAAGAACATGATCACTCACCGTTGAAATAAAGGGCACCCACCATAGAAATTAATAAATGGCCACAATGTTTGGCATGTGAAGTTTAGAAGAGGAATAGTCTCACACAGTTTGACGTGCATTCACTCTGGCCATCTATAAATAACTAGTCTGACGTGCATCAGTCATGTGTAGTTGCTCGAGGGAGAATGGCCAAGTGTTGGAGCAGAGCAAAAATGATGTGGACAATGGGTGTCTCCGGTGGTCCGATGGTGCGACATCCGAGGAATGAGATGCATTGGGAATTTGATTTGGAGAAAGAAGCAAGGGCAATGTGTAGAGTCATGATCTAGAGGTAGAATGAGCGTGTACACTGGCTCCATGCATTTGAGTTGGTGTGACTTGTTCTAGAGTGTCGAGTTAGAGATTCACTACAGCTGGTGGTTTATGACTTCAACCAAGCATATTCCCGGTGAGCGGTGCCTTGCTCACTCTTTCCTCCGGGTGCACACCACACAGACGTTCTGCCGAAGCGCTACGAAGAACCAGCCATCAGATCACAAAAACAGAAAAACACACACACCTAAGACACCTGTTAATTGGAAGCACCATGTGAGACTCCACGTTAATCCTCATAAATGTTGAAGGAGTCCTTGAAAACTGTCCAACGTGCATGCCTCTTTATCTAACCCTTCCATGGGATACACTACATAAAAATCTCTCTCGCCAAGAAGCCGACTCCTTTGCCCAGCGAGGAGCCCTTTAATGTCGCTCCTCCTCCTGTCACATCCCCAGTATCCATGCGGCCACGCCGTACCACTTCCACGCAACAATCCCATCCAGGGCCGGCCCGACAAAATCCCGGGCATGTGCGAAACTAAAAAATGAGGCCCTATTTCACTAGAAAAAAAGGACTAACAAGCAATTATAATGTATATAACCTAAAAAGCAATTATAATGTATATGATATAACTAGCGTTGTGACCCGCGCATTTGCGCGGCTAGATTTAATATAGAATGTTATGTTTGGTGTTTTTGTTCAACGTTTCCTTTCTCGCAACTCGTACTTGTTTTTGATTCGTCGAGGCATTAGCTTTGGCATTTTATCACATTTTAGACAAACTATAGCTAAAGGCAAAGCCTTGGTAATAAAATATGAATATACTCTTGCAGAAGTGTTTGCCCGTTGAAGAGCAATGATATTGATGTTTGAGCCCGATTTGGAACACCATTAATATTTTGATGTCTGTTTTCCCCCGACAAAATTTTCATGGTAACTGATCTACCAATAATTAAATCTAAACATTATAAAAAAACATGTCTCTTTCGAAGCGATGTTGTCGTATGAATGCACTTATCATATTGATTGAATTCCTATTGTTCATGCAACTTTGGATGACCTTTCACCTAGATGGGGTTTGATCATATTGTGTTAGCTAGCTAATAGAGGGAAGCGACATGTCTTTCTCCGTGCGTGGTCGACGCTAGCTACTATACGTATAGAGAGAATCACAAACTACGGTTCACCATAACGGTTTTATAAATCATGCGCCAACTTCATCACATAACGGTTCACCATACGTGCATGCTACGGGAATCACAAACTTTAACTCAATTATCTCTCAAATTCACAACTACTCTACTAGCATGACTCTAATATCACCATCTTCATATCTCAAAACAATCATAAATAATCAAACTTCTCATAGTATTCAATGCACTTCATATGAAATTTTTTGTTATATCCATCTTGGATGCCCATCATATTAGGACTAATTTTATGACCAAAGCAAATTACCATGCTGTTCTAAAATACTCTCAAAATAATATAAGTGAAGCATGAGAGTTCAATAATTTCTATAAAATAAAACCACCGCCGTGCTCTAAAGAAGATATAAGTGAAGCACTAGAGCAATATTGTCTAGCTCAAAAGATATAAGTGAAGCAGATAGATTATTCTAATAAATCACGATTTATGCGTGTCTCTCCCAAAAGGTGTGTACAACAAGGATGATTATGGTAAACTAAAAAGAAAAATACTCAAATCATACAAGACGCTCCAAGCAAAACACATATCGTATGGTGAATAAAAATATAGCCTCAAGCAAAGTTACCGATAGACAAAGACGAAAGAAGGGATGCCTTCCGGGGCATCCCCAAGCTTAGTATTTTGGTTGTCCTTGAATTTTACCTTGGCGCGCCTTGGGCATCCCCAAGCTTAGGCTCTTGTCACTCCTTATTCCATAGTCCATCAAATCCTTACCTGAAACTTGAAAACTTCACGACACAAAACTTCAACACAAAATCTCATGAGCTCCGTTAGTATAAGAAGATAAATCACCACTTTAAGGTACTGTTGTGAACTCATTCTTATTTATATTGGTGTAATATCTACTGTATTCCAACTTCTCCATGGTTTATACCCCTCGATACTAGTCATAAATTTATCAAAGTAAGCAAACAACACACGAAAAACCGAATCTGTCAAAAACAGAACTATCTGTAGTAATCTGTAACTCCCGAATACTTCTCTAACTCCACAAATTCTAACTTAAAATGGTGGACGTGAGGAATTTTTCTATTAATCTTCTGCAGAAAGAATCAACTTAAAAGCACTCTTCTGTAAAAAAATGACAGCTATTCTCGTGAGCGCAAAAGTTTCTGTTTTTTACAGCAAGATCGCATTAACTTTCACCCAAGTCTTCCCAAAGGTTCTACTTGGCATAAACACTAACTAAAAATAAAACCACATCTAACCAGAGGCTAGATGAATTATTTATTATTAAACATGAGCTAAAATTAAAGAACAAAATAAAATTGGGTTGCCTCCCAACAAGTGCTGTCGTTTAACGCACCTAGCTAGGCATAAAAACACGAATAGATCTAGGTACTGCCATCTTTGGTATGCAATCCATAAGTGGCTCTCATAATAGATTCATACGGCAATTTAACGTTCTTCCTAGGAAAGTGTTCCATGCCTTTCCTTAACGGAAATTTGAATCTAATGTTTCCTTCTTTCATATCAATAATTGCATCAATCGTTCTAAGGAAAGGTCTACCAAAAATAATAAGACATGTAGGATTGCAATCTATATCAAGAACAATGAAATCTAAGGGCACATAATTCCTATTTGCAACAATAAGAACATCATTAATCCTTCCCATAGGTTTAATAATGGTGGAATCCGCAAGATGCAAATTTAAAGAACAATCATCAAATTCACGGAAACCTAGCACATCACACAAAGGTTTTGGAATCGTGGAAACACTAGCAACCAAATCACACAAAGCATAGCATTCAGAATCTTTAATCTTAATCTTAATAGTAGGTTCCCACTCATCATGAAGTTTTCTAGGGATTGAAACTTCTAGTTCATGCTTTTCTTCAAAAGATTGCATCATAGCATCAACGATATGTTTAGTAAAAGCTTTGTTTTGATTGGAAGCATGAGGATAATTTAACACGGATTGCAACAAAGGAAATACAATCTATTAAGGAACAATTATCATAATTAAATTCCTTGAAATCCAAAATAGTGGGTTCATTGCTACTTAAAGTTTTGACCTCTTCAATCCCACTTTTATCAATTTTTGCATCTAGATCTTCATCATTATTATCATGGAAACTATAAGAACACGCTTTTACAAACCAATCGTTTTTAGCACGCAACTTAGCGGTTCTTTTTTCGCACTTATCAATGGAAATTCTCATGGCCTTGAGAGACTCATTGATATCATGCTTAGGTGGGATAGATCTAAGTTTCAAAGAATCAACATCAAGAGAAACTCTATCTACGTTCCTAGCCAACTCATCAATCTTAAGCAATTTTTCTTCAATCAAAGTACTGAAATTCTTTTGCGAACTAATAAATTCTTTCACGCTATTCTCAAAATTAGACGGCATCTTATTAAAATTTCCATAAGAGTTGTTGTAGGAATTACCATAATTATTATAGGAATTACTAGGAAATGGCCTAGGATTAAAATTGCCTCTATACGTGTTGTTACCAAAATTGTTCCTACCAACAAATTTCACATCCATAGATTCATTATTATTCTCAATAAAAGTGGACAAAGGCATATCATGAGGATCAGAAGAAACACTTTTATTAGCAAATAATTTCATAAGTTCATCTATCTTTTCACTCAAAACATTAATCTCTTCAATCGCATGAACTTTTTTACTAGTGGACCTTTCGGTGTGCCATTGAGAATAATTAAACATAATATTATCTAAGAGCGTAGTAGCCTCTCCTAAAGTGATTTCCATAAAAGTGCCTCCCGCGGCCGAATTTAAAAGATTTTTAGAAACAAAATTCAATCCGGCATAATTTTTTTGTTTACTCATCCAAAAATTCAAACCAGGTGTAGGGCAATTATGTATCATTAATTTGATCCTCCCCCAAGATTGTGCAACATGCTCATGATAAAGCTGCTTAAAATTCATAATACCATTCCTAAGGGAGGTGATCTTAGCGCGAGGAAAATACTTAGAGATAAAAGCATTTGCACTTATTCCATGAATCAATACTATTTTTAGGCAAAGAGGAGAACCAAGTTTTAGCACGATCTCTAAGTGAAAATGGAAATAGCTTCAATTTAACAATATTATTATCCACATCTTTCTTCTTTTGCATACCGCACAAATCAACGAAATTGTTTAGATGGGATGCGTCATCTTCACTAGGAAGCCAGAAAATTGATCTTTCATAACAAGATTCAACAAAGCGGCATAATTTCACAAGATTCAGAGTTAGTAGTAGGAGCAATCAAGTGCTAGTAAAATCATTGTTGTTGGCGTTGTAAAAGTCACACAATTTAGTATTATCTTGAGCCATCGTGATAAGCAATGAATCCAACACACATGCACACAAGAAGCAAGCAAAAAGAGGCGAATGAAAGAGGGATACAGTCGTAGGAAACACAATGCATCTTGTTGTTTATGTTGCTGGATAGACATAGATCAGTGGTATCTATCTAATTTAAGAACATGGAATGTATGATGTTGGTAATCCATGAACCTAGTAGCTGCGACAGTGCAATAATTTCCTCATATAATGTTCTGAATAATTCCATTGCTTATTCTGAAAAGAACCATGCGTACTGCCAAGACATGTGGAACAACTCCAACCTTGTTGATACCTGAACTTAATTAATAATCAGTCATGCATGGTCTAGCCCGGTGTAATTAGTTGACAGGATACTATTTCCACCTGATTCTTTGGCCAAAGTCATAGAAAAGAAAAAAATGTGCTGAAATCAATGGCTATCACTTTGCATGTAACATGAGTAGAATCTAAAACCTAAAGAAGATCCTTTCCATCCTTTAAGACAACTGTCGGCTATCTTCTTGGGTTGTGTTGCTGAGCAGTGTCATCTCATTGTTTTGCCGAGAAACTTGCTCATAGACAAGGTTCCAGTCAGTGCTTGCTGCGATCTTCATCTACCGTATCCGTTGCTGTAGAGTTGTATTTCTTGGATTGAACCAGAAACAGTTAAGAATACGTCTTTGAAAATTTGTAGGACCTTCATTTGAAAAAGGGGATTCGAGAATGCTGGGCTGATAAGAATTGCAAGTGGAGTAGTACTTTTCAAGAGTACCAGAAAACTTGTATATGTATGCATCTAGCTATAGAGTGATAGTGCACAACCATCTAAAAATAACAGTACCAACGAATTAAGACTTCTCAGTGAATGGATTAGTGGTTGTTCAGCTTCACCGCACAATCCTAAACTGATGGTTTCAATGGTAGGGGGCAACCTGATCTCTCCTGTCACCAAATTTGGGCACTTCACTACTTCATGGATTTTCAGGGAGGCAAGTGTACCAAACGAATCCTCAAGTAGACATGACAAGCTTGCACATTGTTGGATGGACAACTCCTTGAGTGCAGATAGAGAACACCCCTGCCATAAAGTTTCTAGATTTGGGCAGTTTGAAATCACAAGCTTAGAGAGAGCCAGGTCCAATGATGGTGAGGAGCTTGTATCAGAACTCCCAAAAAGTACTGGCATAGCCAACAGACCATCATTATGTATTTTAACATGGCGAATAATGGTGGGTACAATGGGCAATGTTCTCAGCACCTCACAGTCACAGACTTTTAGCATCTCAAGCCTAGGGAACACATTCTTACCCTCCAATCCAACCCATTCCAGATATTTTGGTATGCTTTCAATCTCTAGCACCTTCAGATATTGCAATCCCACAAGGCTTTTCACTTCCATAAAATGAAGAATCCGCACCCTCTACTAATTCCAAGTAAATTACGTAAAGATATTGTAGAGAATGTAACTTCCCAAGAGGTGGAAGATGCTCCAATCTTTCACAATGGCGTATGTAAACATATGTGAAATTAATGAGCGCGGGGTTTTGCAGCCAACACGGAGATCGACAACCAGGATATCCTTCAATCAACATTTCTGTAAATTATGGTGTGGTTCAAGTTTGTCAAGATCCAACTCAGCTTGGCTTGGCATCCATGAATTTGAAGAGCCCGGGGACCAATTTAAAGTTACTTCAAAGTTCTGACTGACACTTTTTCTGTTGCAACATAACTTCAGCAGCTTCTTCTGTGCTGTTTACCTTGTCAAGACCAGAAACATATAAATGACGGTTATTCATAAGATTTTTTTATTTCACCAATGGTGTAACCAACTTGTTGTTTGGTTCAGAAGCCATATAGCTCATGGAGAGAAGTAAGCTTTCCTACACAAGGAAGCATTGGTATTATTCCGTAAGATAGTTTCAGATGACCTATATTAACTAGGTTGTGCACTCTGTCCATTTCCCCTTTCTGAGGAACTGCGAGTTGGTGATCCTCAAAATTCATTACTTGTAAGTGATAAAGATTATACACAGGCTTGGAAACGAACAACAATGTGTCATTTTTTCGGCTCCGCTTAAAAGACAAATAGCGAAGGTGCATTAAACCACCCATGGAATCAGGAAGCTTACGTGGTGAGTTTGTTATTTTATTTTTTATTTTTGAGGATACGGTGAGTTTGTTATTAACGATAACACCCGTAAGCTTCTGGCCGCACCCAACACTTTACTCAGTATGTGCACTTGATCTGCCTCTTCTTGGTCTTCAAAATGCATAAGAAGTGTGCGCAGTCTCTTTGCGTGAGAAATCTGTTCAACAATAGCAGATATGACGGACAGTGTTCGGAATACAACCAGAGAAATTTAAGTCCACTATTGTGCATTCACTTGCTTAAACAGACCGGGCCAACTCATGCAAGAGATCGTGCATAACAAATCTTTCTTCGCAATACTCATAATATAAATTGCATTTTATAGTGCGACTATCAAGAAGCCCTGATTTGATGTAAAGCACTACTGCAGGAATATCTAGTAGTGCGGGCGCAAAAAGGCCAGCTGTGGCGGGCAAGACTCTCAGGGGCGCCTGCCACTGACCCCCCGCTACTGCTAACATGGCATCAGTGGCGGGCCCATGTCCGCCAGTGGTACATACCTAGTAGTAACGGGCTACCTAGCGCCCGCCACTAGTAATGACCACTAACGTCACACACTACCAGTGGTGAGCTCTGCTTGATGCCCGGCACTGCTAATAATTTTATGAAATAAAAAATATACACATACTATACTATGTACATGTGATGTACATAGTACAGTTCATGTAATACAAGGTGTTCATACGTACATACGCATCATATAAGAAATATAATATATTCATACATCATGTTTGATTCACAAAATAATATATTCATACATCATGTTTGATTGCAAATTTTGCATAGCCTGGGGCGAGGAGTGCATACAAAGATCATCAATGTTCAAATCGAATAAGAAAGAAAATAATAACAAAAGGGCCGGATAGGGTAGAGGCTCCTCCTCCTAGTAGCCTTCTGCTGGTCCATCCTTTCCCGGTTGGATCTCACCTACAAACAAAAGAATATGAAGCCATAAGCCATGAATCAATGCGCCAAAGCAGAATTGGGCATCAACAAGTATCCACGTGATGAATAGGTCTATTTCGGGTGAGAATATATGAACTAGTAGTGGCCTTCTACAAAACATAAGATGATGTTTGAATTGGCAGCAAGAAAACAAGTTGAAACATAGAATGTCTTAACATAAACTGAATTTAGAACAAACTGCTGAGTGCTTATTTACACTCAGATACTACAAACATGTTAAAACATACAGTTGTTGTCAGTTGTTCATTTAATAAATAAATGAAGTGTACGAGCTTATGCTTCTGCATGTCCTCATAGTTGGCATCGCAAAATCTGGAGCACTACTAATTTTCTTGTATGTGTCCGCACAATATGATGTGAGTACAGAATTTAGTACAAACCCAAAGTTGAAGCCATTAGTCTCTTGCAGAAATACACATGATGGTTGCTTTCATGATACTTTGCTTTCCTCAGTTTTACTCTTGAATAATGATTGAATATGAAGCTACTGGACAATATGACTAGTACAAAAAGTATAAATATTTATGGATCTCAAAGTGCATGGTGTTACATACATCAACAAAAGCAAAAGAACATTATAATGAAAAAAAATACTACAACCAACTGCAAATAGCAACAAGCTCAAATCTGAGGTGTCATTCTTCTTTAGAGCTGAGTTCGCATAACTTGGGAGAGCACATTGAAGGAAATTTGCCCTAGAGGCAATAATAAAATTGTTATTTTATATTTCCTTATTCATGATAAAGGTTTATTATTCATGCTAGAATTGTATTGATCGGAAACTTAAATACATGTGTGAATACATAAACAAATATAGTGTCCCTATAGTAAGTTACTAGACAAGCTCGTTGTCGGTGTCAAAACCGGCGGATCTCGGGTAGGGGGTCCCGAACTGTGCGTCTAGGCGGATGGTAACAGGAGACAAGGGACACGATGTTTTACCCAGGTTCGGGCCCTCTTGATGGAGGTAAAACCCTACGTCCTGCTTGATTGATATTGATGATGTGGGTATTACAAGAGTAGATCTACCACGAGATCAAAGAGGCTAAACCCTAGAAGCTAGCCTATGGTATGATTGTTGTCATGGTTGTTATGTCTAAAGCCATCCGGTTTATATAGACACCGGAGAGGGCTAGGGTTACATAGAGTTGGTTACAATGGTAGGAGATCTACATATCCGTATCGCCAAGCTTGCCTTCCACGCCAAGAAAAGTCCCATCCGGACACGGGACGAAGTCTTCAATCGTGTATCTTCATAGTCTTGGAGTCCGGCCAATGATGATAGTTCGGCTATCCGGACACCCCCTAGTCCAGGACTCCCTCAGTAGCCCCTGAACCAGGCTTCAATGACGGCGAGTCCGGCGCGCATATTGTCTTCGGCATTGCAAGGCGGGTTCCTTCTCCGAATAGTTTGTAGAAGATTGTGAACACCAGGATAGTGTCCGGCTCTGCAAAATAAATTCCACATTCCACCGTAGAAAGAATAATATTTACACAAGTTCAATCTGCTGACGTATTTCGTGGCGTGACGTCACACCACAACCAAGCCTTTAATTGAATCGTTTCTGTTATACCGCCTCAGCGCGTTTAGCGAAGCGGTTTCCTTGGCACGTCTTGTCGAAGCAGAGATCGTGTCCCCCTTATTCCGGGATTCTCATCAATACGGACGTGGGTAACCCCACCGCGCCCGCTGCCACGCCTCCTCCATCGAAGGCGAGTTCCAAACGGTTACGGGGACGGCTCTTGGTATTCTCCCTCTTTATAATGAGACCAAGGCTCGTTTCCTTTCTTCAATCCTCAATCGAATCCGCCCCTTGCCCCGAGCTCCAACACTCAGGGCTCCAGATTCGAGCGCTTCGGAACTTCGACAATGTCCGGCTCCGACCTGCAGGGCCGATGGATGCCCTCCTCTGTCACGGAGGAGGACGTGCTAAAGCTGAGAGAAGCCAGGTACTTAACCTACCAGATTTCGCATAGGCTGCCTGCCCAAGGGCAAGTCATCCCTACTCCCGAGCCTGGCGAGAGCATCGTGTTCGTATCTCACCTCCGTAGGGGTTTAGGCTTCCCGATGGATCCCTTCGTGAGGGGGCTCATGTTTTACTATGGGTTGGAATTCCACGATTTGGCTCTGGAGTCCATTCTCCACATCTCATCATTCATTGTCGTCTGCGAGGCCTTCCTCCGCACTACCCCTCACTTTGGTTTATGGCTCAAAACCTTCAACGTGGAGCCGAAGATGATTGGGGGGTGAGGGAGTCCTAGACTAGGGGGTGTCCGGATAGCCGGATTACCATCATCGGCCGAACTATCATCGGCCGGACTATCATCATCGACCGGACTCCAAGACTATGAAGATACAAGATTGAAGACTTCATCCCGTGTCCGGATGGGACTTTCCTTGGTGTGGAAACTTAAATTTCAAAGGCATGGGTTGGACGCACGGAGTGTTCGCTTACCCAAGGCCGGGGATTATTCATGGAGAACCCATTTAACGGGTTCGTCCGAAGGAAATCCTCCTTCTCCCCCTTATACAGGACGGACAGGATCTTCACCAGGTCTTCGGCCGAATTCGGCCCTTTGCGGCCATGGCGGGTGGCATCGTCCTCCCCGTTGAAATCCCACATGGGGTGGCCCCTGTATTGTAGTGGCTGCACCCCCCGCATAATGCATGTTGCCATGACTCCAATCATGGTCAACCTGGAATGGGCCAGTAACCTTATTCGGCCCATCAAATAATGGACGCTCTTGTCTTCCTCCAGCTGGGGGCTCCGCGGACGCCAACTAAGGCGTTTCCTTAGAGGAGCATTGCTGAACTCCGGGAGGCCGATCCGAACAGGGTCCGGCAGCGGAGCGTCTTCTATATAAAACCATTCCGAAGGCCAGTCTTCGGACGCCTTCTTAGGGGTTCCGGATGGATATCCGGACCCGGCAATGCGCCATACTTCGGCGCCGCCACTTGATATATGGACCCCTCGTGAGAGCGGGGTACAAGGCAGAACAACCTCTTCCACAGCGCGAAATGGGGCTCGACACCCAAGAATAGCTCGCAAAGAGCTACGTAACCCGCAATATGCAGGATCGAGGCGGGCGTGAGGTGATGAAGCTGGAGTCCGTAGAACTCCAGGAGCCCGCGGAGGAACGGATGTACAGGAAATCCGAGTCCCCTTATCAGATAGGGGACAAAGCATACCCGCTCCCCTTTGTTGGGACTTGGGGTAGCCTCCGCCTGTTTCCCACCTTTGTAGGTGGCCAATCCGGCTCGAACCGGAACCATGAAGGCCGGAGGGAGATATCCCCCCGTTTGGAGCTTCACCAGCTCGTTGTGCGGAACAAAACATCTCCAATCTCCTGGCAGAGGGCTGGGAGCGCGAGAAGAGGAGCTGCGTTGATGGTCCATGATGGAACGGATTCTTGGTCGAAAGCACTCCGATGAGTATTCGCGGGAGGAAGATGGTGATTTGGATCTGGATTCTTGCCTCTCTTATATGCAGATTATTCGCACAACTAGGGGGTAAAACACAAAAGACACCCTGGCTTTTCGCATTCGTGCGACGCGTGGAAGAAGGCCATTATTGGGCATGGAAGCCGAGAAGCACAACATTGATGAGGAAGCCGGACACTGTTCGGCCGGTACATGGAACTTGAAGGAGAACCCGCCTTGCAACGCCGAAGACTATACACATGCTGGACTTATCGTCATTGAAGACTGGTTCGGGGGCTACTGAGGGAGTCCTGGACTAGGGGGTGTCCGGATAGCCGGATTACCATCATCGGCCGAACTATCATCGGCCGGACTATCATCATCGACCGGACTCCAAGACTATGAAGATACAAGATTGAAGACTTCATCCCGTGTCCGGATGGGACTTTCCTTGGTGTGGAAGGCAAGCTTGGCGATACGGATATGTAGATCTCCCACCATTGTAACCGACTCTATGTAACCCTAGCCCTCTACGGTGTCTATATAAACCGGATGGCTTTAGTCCGTAGGACGAACAACATCAACCCTGACAATCATACCATGGGCTAGCTTCTAGGGTTTAGCCTCCTTGATCTCGTGGTAGATCCACTCTTGTAAACATCCACAATATCAATATCAATCAAGCAGGACGTAGGGTTTTACCTCCATCAAGAGGGCCCGAACCTGGGTAAAACATCGTGTCCCTTGTCTCCTGTTACCATCCGCCTAGACGCACAGTTCGGGACTCCCTACCCGAGATCCGCCGGTTTTGACACCGACAGGGGGCGTCAGGTAGAGTGCGGCGGGGTGGTTATAAGCAAGAGGGCCGATGCTCCATGGCCCGAAGGCTCTTTCCAGGAGGAGATCGGTTTGTGGCAACAGGAGTGGTTCTATATCACCGCTCCCAGGGGCAGCAGGCAGAGGCCGCCACCCGCCTTTCGCTCGGGACCTCCACATCGGCTGATGTCATGGGTCAACAAAGGGCTTAACTGGGGGCCGTCAAAGGACGTACCCCTATTGCAGGGCCGGATTCGAGACCTCCAAGAGAGGGAGATCAATCTGGTCGTAGTGATGAAGGTTATGCTGGTTCGGCGTCTTCTGCCCTGCAAACGCCGCCCCCTCCGCCTGTGGTAATTCAATCCAGAGGGGCCACGAGCTCTCCAACACTTCATGGGTACGAAACCCGTGGAGATGTACAAATTGTTCTTTGGATCACAAGAAGTGTGTCCGGAATTGACCGAGGATGCCGGCCTAAGCTCCAATCGCCAGGATGCTCAGGTAAGTAGCCCTGTGCCCAGACATATCGTTTGTCTGCATATTCTTGGACTTGCCTTTTAACCAGTCGTCCTTTGAACAGGAGTGGATAGCGCAAGCAAAACTGATACGGTGTCCGGCCCCCCTCCCGGAGACCGCGCCAGATTCGGTGCTGGTCAAGATGCTGGAGGTTGCACCTCCAGAGGAGGGCGAAGGGGAAAACAGAGAAACTACCGCCTCTATTAAGGAGGCTTTCGAGAAAGGGGGGATCGAGAATCCCTCCTTCCAGGGGGGGGGAGAGGACCGCTTCCGAAGATACGGAGGCTAAGGCCTTAAAGCGGGGGAAGAAATCGTCACCCGAGGGTCCTACACCAGGGGGAACCCTGGCCGCACTATCTCCCCTAAGGAATCAGCCCTCCAGCGAACCGTAAGTAGAGAAAGGGGAGTTTTGTAATAAGAGATATCCCAATTTTTGCTTCTGAGGATAACCGAAGTTTTCATCTTGTAGTTCGGATCTACGTCCTTCTCAACAGAGCTCGTCTTCGGGGGACCTTCGTCCGGAGATGATGGAGAGCGAGACACCTCCATCTGCCGCGCCATCAGGCGGGGCGGGCGACCCTGAAGTATCGTCGTGGAGGGTCTCCCCAAGTCCGGCGGGACCGGAGAGTTCGGCACCGACTGGTGTACAGCCGGGGGAGCTGAAGGATTTGCTCGAGAGGGCGCCTATCTCAGAAGGTCACCGTACATTGATGAGTACGGTGATTGAAAGAATTTCATCTGCCGAGGGCGGGTTGCATGATGCCATCAGAAGTTTGCTGACGGGGTTTGAGGTACGTAAAAATGACGTACCTTTTGACAGTTTTTACACATAAAGTGTGCCCAGTGAAGATAGTAGCCCCTGAGGCTCGGTATGTTGTCGGAAGCGACGGCGTGCCGAGGATCATAATCTCAGGTATTAATTCTCGCCTTTCCTATGCAGGTGGCTGATAGTCCGGTGGCCAGCCGGACTGATGGAGTTGCCGAACTAAAGCGGCAACTCGATGTTGCGGATGCAGACATCGCGCTGGTCAATAAACGACTTGACGAGTCACAAGGTAGGTTGCTTCTCCGTGGTCACCTGGTAAGGGAGCTGATGCCCACTCCTTACAACATGTATGCTTGATGTAGATGGCGCCGCTGCTGTGGAAGACCTTCGGGCGGAGCTTGCTCAGGCCAAGGACCAAGCCAGAAAGAGTGATGCGGCTGCCTTGAAGGCTGCGGAGGAGCTAAAAGCCGAGAAGGCTGCTCACTGTCAAAGCAGGGAAGAAATGGCCGTAATGGCCGTGAAATTAAAAGATGCTACCGACCGCTATGAGGTTCTTGAGAGAGAACGCCAAGCGGAGCAAGAGGGCCTGAAGAAGGCCACCGCCGAAGCCAAGGATGCCCGTTCTGCAATGCGGGCTATGAAGGAGGAACTGCATCAGGCCGGAGATGTTGTGGCTGGAAAGCCCTTTCTGTTGCGTAGGAAATTCACGGATCCGAAGTATGCTCAGTTAGGCCAGCTGTGGAGTGCGGAGAATCCTTATCTGGATTTGGCGGCGAGTGCGGCGGACGCGGTTCAGCACTTCCGAAGTCAGAAGGATCATGAAACGGAAGAGCTGTTTTGGTTTCAATTCCAAAGTCCGGAGCGTCCACTGCCGTTGACCGATTAGTTAGCTGAGTGGGCTGAGCTGAATAGATTGTCCGGACTAGCCATGACGGATGTGGTCGCTCATCTGTCGCCGAAAAGGCCCAAGCCGAAGAGTTACTTTGGTTTATTGCAGCAATTCCTTGGGGCGGTACGCATATCAAGGCGATGAAACGGTCGGCCTGCATAGAGGGTGCACGGATGGCTCTTACCCGTGTTAAGACATACTGGGCGGAGATGAATGCCACCGACGTTGCATCCCGGGATTCGGATGAGAGCCGATTACCCACCGAGCACTGTTTTGAGGAAGTCCTGCAGGGCGCTCGTGTAATAGAGTCGCAGTGCTCGAAAAATGTCATGTTCAAATGACATGTATGATTTGTGAGATCAAATGTATAATGCATCGACTTTTTATACTTGTGCGTTCAAGTATTGAAATATCCCCTGTGCGGCCGTTTATGTACATATATTTGTAACCTGAAAGATGGCAGTCTTTGGCTTCATCCCCCACGCACATAGTGCGGGGGTGTTTGCAAAAAAGGCACATTTTCACACTTAATCCAACGTCTTGGTCCTTTGAAGGAGTTGATAGCATAGCAAACTAGGCAACCGGACTATAATGCTTTATCACTTTCACTTAGCCATAGGAGCTCGATGGTGGGGCTACGATATAGCCCCTAGAGGCACCGCGATCTCCGAACTCGGGGGCGCGTGTGTGCCTGACCGGGAAGCGGCCCTTCGTCAAAGCGGAGGAATTCTAAACATTCCGATAGTCGATCGAATGGTTGACCAGTCTCTCGCTATATCATGACAGTCACTTTTCGGCTTTCTCTACTGAGGTGCTCGCCCGGCCGAACCGGGGCACAATCGCAGTAGTTCTCCTGGTGCCGCGTTAGCCGACGATGCGGAATGTAAGGCAGCAAAACACAGGAGCCGGGCAAACCCAAAATTTGACCAAAGACATGATTCGGAGCTGATGCATATAAGGCCTAACTCGAGACGCCGAACACTCCCTAAGGTATTCGGACTTTATGATAATGGGGAGAACAATGCCCTAAGCCCCTATTGTCCAGGTGCAAGTGGGAATTTCTGACGCGGCCAATGCCAAAACGCCAGCCTCCTCCTCGGTTATTGTGGGGAACCGGGGGATGAGTATCAACAAGAGACAGTATGAAAGGTTTACGCAGGGTCTTAATCTGAAAAGAATCCTTGCAACGGGTCCCTGCTGCACGTCTACGCATGTGTCTCCGTTGTGCTATATCCTGGATGGGTGTAGCACGTCTGTTGCACGTTTGGGAAAAATATCGTGCAAAAAATGTATTTAAAACAGAGTATAATTTGGGAGATGGATAAAACTGAGTTTTATTGGTTCTCATTGTTTATACGTGCAGCCCCTTTTATGCGGCTAGGAAGCCCCTTGTTTATCTAAGCCAGACTCGTCTAACCGTGTTCGAGGTCTAAATGACCGGTTTTTTAGGGGCTTTGATCAAAAAGGTTGGGTTGATATGTGGATGTTAAGGCAGCCTCACGTTTTTCATGGTCAAGGGACACTTGGAGTTTCCTTTTGATAAGATTATGCCTCGTGGACCGGGCATTTTGAGTGTAAGAGACGCGTAATGCGGTTTTGCGTTAAAGCGGGCGAAAGCTTTGCGTCCCAGTAGTGCTTGATGGCCACTTTTGAATGGGGCGATATGGAAGGTTAGCTTTTCGCAACGGAAGTTGTCGGGTGAACCGAACACAACTTTTGATAGTACAGGGCCTGAACACTTGGCATATGGGCCTGGCGTTACTTCCTTGAAGGAAGTGTTGCTATGGCGGATTTTGGTAGGGTCTATCCCCATTCTGCGGATGGTATCCTGGTATAACAGGTTTATATCGCTTCCGCACAATTTATCACATGAAGTGAGTTCACTGTTTTGACCTCTAGTGGGAAAGTCTTCTGTACTCCGGTCTGCTGCTTTTGGGATTCGTCATCGTCTCCGCTTGGTGTGTCGAGCCCCTTGTGTTCGGCGTTGAGTCGGCCGGACTGCTTGAAGACCCAACAATCTCGGTGGGTGTGGTTTGCAGGTTTCCCGGGGGTACTGTGGATTTGACATATCTGATCCAAAATTTTGTTTAGGTTGGATAGCTCGTCACTGTTGTCCTTGGGAGGCAGTGTTTTGTTGTTCGGCCGAGAGCTTTTGAATCTGACGTTGACCGCCGTGTTCTTTGGGCCATTTTCTTTATTCCGGCGCTGATCTTTTCTGCGTCGTGATTTCCCATTTCCATCTCTGACCTCGGACGTACTTGGGTCGCTGGTGCTGCATCTTGCCAGCCAGCTATCTTCTCCCACCCAAAAGTGCGTCATGAGGCTCGTTAGCGCAGCCATTGTTCTTGGCTTTTCCTGGCCGAGGTGTCTGGCGAGCCATTCGTCTCGGACATTATGTTTAAAAGCTGTTAGGGCTTCGGCGTCCGGACAGTCAACTATTTGGTTCTTTTTAGTGAGGAACCTGTTCCAGAATTTGCGCACTGACTCTCCGGGCTGTTGAGTTATGTGACTTAAATCGTCTGCATCCGGAGGGCGGACATAAGTCCCCTGAAAATTTGCTCTAAACGCGTCCTCGAGCTCTTCCCAACTTCCAATGGTATTTTCTGGGAGGCTTTTAAGCCAATGCCGAGCTGGCCCTTTGAGCTTGAGGGGTAGATATTTTAAGGCGTGGAGATCGTCTCCTCTAGCCATATGTATGTGTAGGATGTAATCCTCAATCCAAACTCTAGGGTCTGTGGTTCCGTCGTATGCTTCTATATTTACGGGCTTGAATCCCGCTGGAAATTCATGATCCAGCACCTCACCGGTGAAACATAGTGGGTGTGCAGCGCCCCTGTATTTAGGTGTGCTGTTACCTGTGAGCACTCGGCGTGTTGTGTTGCTTCCTGGGGCCCTCTTTTTTGGCCCGTAAATGGACCTGACCGGGCCATCCTTTTGGCGAGCATCTTTATGTGTGTCGTGTGCTGGCTTGTGTGCGGCGCCGCTTGCCGCTCTTGGCCTGTCATCTGGTCGTCTATCCGGCCAGGCGGCCTCTTTGTTTTTTGATTGTGGTGGCTCTACGCCCTCCTCGTCCAATTCGGGCAGCAGCTTGCGCTTCGGGTAGCTCTTTGCTTGGTAACTATTGCCGTATTTGTCTGCGGTTTTGAGTACTTTGCTCCACCTCATTCTGAGTACGTCTTCCACTGTGTTGAGCTTCTGTTTCTTCTTCTTCAAACTTCTTGCAGTGGCAACGAGCCTTTTGTGAAGGTTCTTATGCTCCGGTGATGTGTCCGGCGTGAGATCGTTTGGACTGTTATTTTCGCCGAGGATGGGTTGATTGTCCGATTCATCTTGTTCGGATGGTTGCTTTGTTGCATGTTCGTCATCCACTGGTTTGCCCTGCTCTACGGCTGGGTCATTATGGGCGCTGTTGTTATCGAGGCGGGACTTTGGACGGCGCTTGTGTCACCGTTTTGGTTGTTTTTCGGGGGAATTGCCCTTCGCCGCGTTCCGTTGTTCCTCGTTATCGCTTCCTTTTGGGGTGTCCACCATGTATATGTCATATGACGAGGTGGCCTTCTAGTGCCCGATAGGCGCTGGCTCTTGGTTGTCTCCGGCATCGTCGTCCATACCGTCAATGTCTTCGGAGTCAAAATTTAGCATGTCGGTTAGATCGTCGACAGCGGCTACTAAGTGGGTGGTGGGTGGCTCTTGAATTTCTTCGTCGTCCGCATCCCAACCGTCCTGACCGTAGTCCGGCCAGGGCTCTCCCGATAACGAGAGATATTTTAGCGAACTCAGAATATCGCCAAAAGGTGAGTGTTGAAAGATGTCCGCGGCCGCAAACTCCATGATCGGCGCCCAATCGGATTCGATTGGAGGAGGCGCGAGAGGTTCGGAGTCTGGCAAGGAGTCCGGCACCTTGGAGTCACGAGCTTCAGAAGGGACAAAGTCAGTATTCGGCTCTATCACCGCAGAGGTTGCAGACCCCGAGGCGGTATCTAACCATCCGTCCTCGAGCTGCGCAGCCGGCTTCGAATCGAGGGTCGGAGCGGGTTCTTGTGCGGCCTCCAGGGCACTGTCCGGTAGCAGAGCTAAATCATGCCCGTCGTGATAGTGTGGCACGCTCGGCTGTGGCTCGAATCCGTTGAAGATCAAGTCTCTGCGGATGTCAGCCGTGAAGTTAAGACTTCCGAATCTGACCTGACGGCCAGGGGCATAGCTTTCGATCTGCTCCAGATGGTCAGCCGAATTGGCCCGCAGTGCAAAGCCGCCGAACACGAAGATCTGTCCGGGGAGAAAAGTCTCACCCTGGACCGCGTCATTGTTGATGATCGAAGGAGCCATCGAGCCTATCGATGACGGCATAGAGGAACTCTCAATGAAAGCACCAATGTCGGTGTCAAAACAGGCGGATCTCGGGTAGGGGGTCCCGAACTACGCGTCTAGGCGGATGGTAACAGGAGACAAGGGACACGATGTTTTACCCAGGTTCGGGCCCTCTTGATGGAGGTAAAACCCTACGTCCTGCTTGATTGATATTGATGATGTGGGTATTACAAGAGTAGATCTACCACGAGATCAAGGAGGCTAAACCCTAGAAGCTAGCCTATGGTATGATTGTTGTCATGGTTGTTATGTCCTACGGACTAAAGCCATCCGGTTTATATAGACATCGGAGAGGGCTAGGGTTACATAGAGTTGGTTACAATGGTAGGATATCTACATATCCGTATCGCCAAGCTTGCCTTCCACGCCAAGGAAAGTCCCATGCGGACACGGGACGAAGACGTCAACCTTGTATCTTCATAGTCTTGGAGTCCGACCAATGATGATAGTTCGGCTATCCGGACACCCCCTAGTCCAGGACTCCCTCACTCGTTAATCAAAGATGGTTAAGGTTTCCTAACCATGGACATGTGTTGTCATTTGAAAACGGGATCACATCATTAGGAAAACGATGTGATGGACAAGACCCATCTGTTAGCTTAGCATATTGATCGTTCAGTTTATTGCTATTGCTTTCTTCATGTCAAATACATATTCCTTCAATTATCGAGATTAGGCAACTACCGGATACCGTAGGATGCCTTGTGTGCTATCAAACGTCACAACATAACTGGGTGATTATAAAGATGCTCTATAGGTATCTCCGAAGGTGTTTGTTGAGTTGGCATAGATCGAGATTAGGATTTGTCACTCCGAGTATCGGAGAGGTATCTCTGGGCCCTCTCGGTAATACACATCATAAGCTTGCAAGCAAATGACTAAGGAGTTAGTTACGATGTGATGTATTACAGAACGAGTAAAGAGACTTGCCGGTAATGAGATTGAACTAGGTACGAAGATACCGACGATCGAATCTCGGACAAGTAACATACCGATGGACAAAGGGAATTATGTATGTTTTCATATCGGTTCGACCAATAAAGATCTTCGTAGAATATGTAGGAACCAATATGGGCATCCAGGTTCCGCTATTGGTTATTGACCGGAGAGGTGTCTCGGTCATGTCTACATAGTTCTCGAACCCGTAGGGTCCGCACGCTTAACATTCGTTAATGATATAGTGTTATATGAGTTATATGATTTGGTGACTGGATGTTGTTCCGAGTCCCAGATGAGATCACGAACATGATGAGGAGTCTCGAAATGGTCAAGAGGTAAAGATTGATATATAGGACGATGGTATTTGGACACCGGAAGTGTTTCAGGATGTATTGGGAAGAAATCGGGTCAACGGAAGGGGTTCTGGGTACCCCCCCCCCCTCCCCGGGAAGTTATGGGCCTTATGGGCCAAAGGAGGGGACAGACCAGCCCACAAAGGGGCTGGTGCACCCCTTTCCTTGGCTAGCTGGCCCTAGGGGAAGGAAACGGGAGGGGTGGCCCCTCCTGCCTTTCCCTCCTCAGGAGAGAAAGGAAAGGGGGGAGCGCCACCTCCTCCTTCCTTCCCCCCGCACTCCAAATAAGGAAGGGGGCGCCTCCGGGCTGCTCCCTCCACCCCCACCTATATATATGTGGGAGGAGGCGCATAGCACCAACAGAACATAGTCTTAGCCGTGTGCGGCGCCCCTTCCAGCGTTTACACCCCCGGTCATATTTTCGTAGTGCTTAGACAAAGCCTGCGGAGATCACTTCACCATCACCGTCACCACGCCGTCGTGCTGCCGGAACTCATCCACTACTTCGCCCATCTTGCTGTATCAAGAAGGCGAGGACGTCATCGAGCTGAACGTGTGTAGTACTCGGAGGCGCCGAACATTCGGTGCTTGATCGGTTGGAGTGCGAAGAAGTTCGACTACATCAACCGCGTTACTAAACACTTCCGCTTATGATCTATGAGGGTACGTAGACACACTCCCACTAGTAGAAAAAGGGCCTAATGTGAAGCACATTAGTCCCGGTTTGTAACAAAACCGGCACTAATGTGATCGTTAGTGCCTGTCCCAACGGCTAGGGGGGCAGAGATCATTAGTACCGGTTCGTGGCGAACCTTTAGTACCGGTTCGTGCCATGAACCGGTAATAAAGAGGATGTTGCATGGTGTGGTCAGGCTGGGGGCCCACCAGCACCTTTAGTACCGGTTCATCCCACAAACTGGTACTATAGGTTCCCATTTGATTCATTCTACAACAATTTTTTAGTCCCACCTAGCTCCGCTAACAGAGTGTTTACCACCTTAAATATGTTACTTCTCAAACTATCACAACCACTTGGTCTTCATTGAACTCTATGTGTAGAATTTGTGGCCACAATATGAGTCTTGTCCAGTTTCTAAACAAGTGAGGACTCACATTGACAATTCAGATTGTAAACAAAAAGATCATTGATGACAAATGTATTTTTTATGTATTTGTCTGTAGCAGTAGCGCATTTTGGCTGAAAGGCAGTAATGATCAATGTATTCTTATGTATATTTTTACATGTTTGCACAATTTTAATAACTTAATACAACTCCGGGCTTTTTTGTGTTAAGATGCGCAATTCAAATCCACGTCATCAACTTTCAACTCTTTCAGACATAATTTGCTATTTTTGATGCATTTACTGATTTGTTTTGAGAGCTAAACGACTGTGAAATTGAAAAGCACTACAAAATGAACTCTGAAAAGGTTGAAACTTGGCAAGGTATCATCATTTCACCCGCATAGCATGTGCAAAAAAGTAGAGAGGGTTACGGCAAAAACTGGATGCACTTCATGTACAAACTTGACAATCTCTTTCGAAGTATCAGGGTTTCGGACAAAAACTCATCTGTTACACCGGCTATTCAATATTTTAATAACTTATTACAACTCCGGACTTTTTTGCGTTCATATGCACAATTCACATCCACATCATCAACTTTCAACCCTTTCTAACATAATTTGGTATTTCAATGCATTTACTGATTTGTTTTGAGAGCTAAATGACCGTGAAATTGAAAATCACTAGAAAATGAACTCTGAAAAGGTTGAAACTTGGCAAGGTATCATCATTTCACCCGCATAGCATGTGCAAAAAAGTAGAGAGGGTTACGGCAAAAACTGGATGCACTTCGTCTACAAAGTGGACAATCTCTTTCGAAGTATTAGGGTTTCAGACGAAAACTCATCTATTACACCGGCTATTCAATATTTTAATAATTGTTACAGCTCCTTACTTTTTTGCGTTCAGATGCACAATTCAAATCCACGTCATCAACTTTTAACCCTTTCTGACATAATTTGCTATTTTTGATGCATTTACTGATTTGTTTTGAGAGCTAAATGACCGTGAAATTGAAAAGCACTACAAAATGAACTCTGAAAAGGTTGAAACTTGGCAAGGTATCATCATTTCACCCACATAGCATGTGCAAAAAAGTAGAGAGGGTTACGGCAAAAACTGGATGCACTTCATGTACAAACTGTGTTGGGGATGCAGTAATTTCAAAAATTTCCTACGATCACGCAAGATCTATATATGTGATGCATAGCAACGGGAGGGGGAGTGTATATTCATACCCTTGAAGATCGCTAAGCGGAAGCATTTATCAACGTGGTTGATGTAGTCGTACACATTCACGATCTGCCCCAATCAAGTACCGAATGTACGGCACCTCCGCGTTCAGCACACGTTCAGCTCGATGACGTCCTCGCCTTCTTGATCCAGCAAGACAGGCGAAGTAGTATATGAGTACCGGCAGCACGATGGCGTGGTGACAGTGTTGTTGATGAACAATCTCCACATGGCTTCGCCTAAGCACTACAGAAGCTATGACAGAGGATAAACTAGAGGGGATGGGGTTGCCGGCACATGGATTGGTGTTTCTTGATGTGTCTTTGGTGCTAGCCCTGCCCCTCTATTTATATATTCACCTTGGGGTCGAAACATGGAGTAAAATCCTCCACAAAGTCGGTTTCACCCGAAAGGCAAGAGTCCTTCTCGGACTCAAGGGCCAGACGCCAGGGTTCACGACGTTTGGACCCAGATGCCAGGGACCCTGGCGTCTGGCCCCTGGACTCCGCAAAACTTCCTTTTGCGCTTTCCAAAAACATTGTGGGCTTTCCCATTTGGCCCAAATAAAGTGTTCTCGTACCCAAACATTTCAGGAAACATCCGGAACCCCTTCCAGTCAATTTCGGAACCCTTCCGGAGACCAAACAGTATTATCCCATATATTAATCTTTATCTCTGGACCATTCCAGAGTTCCTCGTCATGTTAGTGATCATATCCGGGACTCCGAACAACATTCAGTCACCAACGTACATAACTCATATAATACTATATCGTCAACGAACGTTAAGCGTGCGGACCCTACGGGTTCGAGAACTATGTAGACATGGCCGAGACACCTCTCTGGTTAATAACCAATAGCGGAACCTACATGCCCATATTTGCTCCTACATATTCTACGAAGATCTTATCGGTCGAACCGCATAACAACATATGTTGTTCCCTTTGTCATCGGTATGTTACTTGCCCGACATTCGATCGTTGGTATCATCATACCTAGTTCAATCCCATTACCGGCAAGTCTCTTTACTCATTCCATAATACTTCATACCGCAACTAACTCATTAGTCACAATGCTTGCAAGGCTTATAGTGATGAGCATTACCGAGAGGGCCCGGAGATACCTCTCCGACAATCGTGGTGACAAATCCTAATCTCGATCTATGCCAACTCAACAAGTACCATCGGAGACACCTGTAGAGCACCTTTATAATCACCTAGTTACATTGTGACGTTTTGTAGTACACAAATTGTTCCTCCGGTATTCGGGAGTTGCATAATCTCATAGTCATAGGAACATGTATAAGTCATGAAGAAAGCAATGGCAAGAAACTAAACGATCAAGTGCTAAGCTAACGGAATGGGTCAAGTCAATCACATCATTATCTAATGATGTGATCCCGTTAATCAAATGACAACTCATGTCTATGGTTAGGAAACACAACCATCTTTGATTCAACGAGCTAGTCAAGTAGAGGCATACTAGTGACATTATGTTTGTCTATGTATTCACACATGTACTAAGTTTCCGGTTAATACAATTCTAGCATGAATAATAAAAATTTATCATGAAATAAGGAAATAAATAATAACTTTATTATTGCCTCTAGGGCATATTTCCTTCAGTCTCCCACTTGCACCAGAGTCAATAATCTAGTTCACATCAGCATGTGATTTAACACCAATATTCACATATGTATGTGATTAAGACCCATAGTTCACATCGTCATTTGACCAACACCCAAAGGGTTTACTAGAGTCAACAATCTAGTTCACATTGCTATGTGATTAACACCCAAAGAGTACTAAGGTATGGTCATGTTTTGCTTGTGAGAGAAGTTTAGTCAACGGGTCTCTCACATTCAGAGTCGTATGTATTTGGCAAATATTCTATGTCTACAATGCTCTGCACGGAGCTACTCTAGATAATTGCTCCCACTTTCAATATGTATCCAGATTGAGACTTAGAGTCATCTGGATCGGTGTAAAAGCTTGCACCGATGTAACTATTTATGATGAACTCTTTTATCACCTCCATAATCGAGAAACATTTGCTTTGTCCTCACTAAGGATATTCTTGACTGTTGTCCAGTGATCTACTCCTAGATCCAAATTGTACTCCCTTGCCAAACTCAGAGCAAGGTATACAATAGGTCTGGTACACAGCATAGCATACTTTAGGATTAAGGAATGCAATTTTGACATCCATTTGCCAGATTTCATAAAATGTGGCAATTGCTAACATGATTCGGACAAACTTAAGCATCGATACGAGTGAGAAAATCACATCGTATTCAACACCTTGAACTTGTCGAAAAACTTTTTGTGACAAGTCGAGCTTTGTAGATAGTAACACTACTATCAGCGTCTATCTTCCACTTGAAGATCCATTTATTTTCTATGGCTTGCCGATCATCGGGCAAGTCCACCAAAGTCCACACTTTGTTCTCATACATGGAGCCCATCTTAGACTTCATGGCCTTCAAGCTATTTTGCTTAACCTGGGCTCATCATCGCTTCCTCATAGTTCGTAGGTTCATCATGATCTAGTAACATGACTTCCAGAACAGGATTACCGTACCACTCTAGTGTGGATTGTACTTCGGAAGACCTACGAGGTTCTGTAGTAACTTATTCTGAAGTTTCATGATCATCATCATTAGCTTCCTCACTAATTAGTGTACGAATCACTGGAACTGATTTGTGTGATGAACTACTTTCCAATTCGGGAGAAGGTACAATTACCTTATCAAGCTCTATTTTCCTCCCACTCACTTCTTTCGAGAAAAACTCCTTCTCTAGAAAGGATCCATCTTAGCAATGAATATCTTGCCTTCGGATCTGTGATAGAAGGTGTACCCAATAGTTTCCTTTGGTTATTCTATGAAGACGAACTTCTCCGATTTGGGTTCAAGCTTATCGGGTTGAAACTTTTTCACATAAGCATCGCAGCCCCAAACTTTAAGAAACGACAACTTTGGTTTCTTTCCAAACCATAGTTCATAAGGCGTCGTCTCAACGGCTTTTGATTGTGCCCTATTTAAAGTGAATGTAGCTGTCTCTAATGCATAACCCCAAAACAATAGTGGTAACCCGGTAAGAGACATCATAGGTCACACCATATCTAATAAAGTGCGGTTACGATGTTCGGACACACCATTACGCTGTGGTGTTCCATGTGGCGTGAGCTGTGAAAGTATTTCCACATTGTTTTAAATGAAGGCCAAACTCATAACTCAAATATTCTCCTCCACGATCAATTCGTGAAAACTTTATTTTCTTTTTACGATGATTCTCCACTTCACTCTAAAATTCTTTGAACTATTCAAATGTTTCAGACTTGTGTTTCATTAAGTAGATATACCCACCACGAGCATCAACACTCATTGGATCAGATACATCGGTATGTATTATTTCCAATAAGTCACTAGCTCATTCCATTGTTCCGTATAACGGAATTTTAGTCATCTTGCCCATAAGGCACGGTTTGCAAGCATCAAATGATTCATAACCAAGTGATTCCAAAGGTCCATCTTTATGGAGTTTCTTCATGCGCTTTACACCGATATGACCCAAATGGCAGTGCCACAAATATGTTGCACTATCATTATCGACTTTGCATATTTTTGGCATCAATATTATGAATATGTGTATCACTACGATCGAGATCCAACAAACTATTTTCATTGGGTGTATGACCATCGAAGGTTTTATTCATGTAAACAGAACAACAATTATTCTCTATCTTTAAATGAATAATCGTATTGCAATAAACATGATCAAATCATATTCATGCTCAACGCAAACTCTAAATAATATTTATTTAGGTTTAACACTAATCCCGAAAGTATAGGGAGTGTGCGATGATGATCATATCAATCTTGGAACCACTTCCAACACACATCGTCACTTCACCCTCAACTAGTCTCTATTTATTCTGCAACTCCTGTTTCGAGTTACTAATCTTAGCAACCGAACAAGTATCAAATATCCAAGGGCTACTATAAACACTAGTAAGGTACACATCAATAACTTGTATATCAAATATACCCTTGTTCACTTTGCCATCCTTCTTATCCATCAAATGTCCAGGGCATTTCCGCTTCCAGTGACCATTTCCTTTGCAGTAGGAGCACTCAGTTTCAGGCTTTAGCCTAGCTTTGGGCTTCTTCACGGAAGTGACAACTTGCTTGCCATTCTACATGAAGTTCCCTTTCTTACCCTTTGCCCTTTTCTTGAAACTAGTGGTCTTGTTAATCATCAACACTTGATGCTCTTTCTTGATTTCTACCTGCATCGATTTCATCATCATGAAAAGCTCGGGAATCGTTTTTGTCATCCCTTGCATACTATAGTTCATCACGAAGTTCTACTAACTTGGTGATGGTGACTAGAGAACTCTGTCAATCACTATCTTATCAGGAAGATTAACTCCCACTTGATTCAAGCGATTGTAGTACCCAGACAATCTGAGCACATGCTCACTGCTTGAGCTATTCTCCTCCATCTTTTAGCTATAGAACTTGTTGGAGACTTCATATCTCTCAACTCAGGTATTTGCTTGAAATATTAACTTCAACTCCTGGAACATCTCATATGGTCCATGATGTTCAAAACGTCTTTGAAGTCCTGATTCTAAGCCGTTAAGCATGGTGCACTAAACTATCAAGTAGTCATCATATTGAGCTAGCCAAACGTTCATAACGTCTGCATCTACTCCTGCAATAGGTCTGTCACCTAGCGGTGCATCAAGGACATAATTCTTTTGTACAACAACAAGGATAAACCTCAGATCACGGACCCAGTCCGCATCATTGCTACTATCATCTTTCAACTTAGTTTTCTCTAGGAACGCATATAAAACATAGGGAAGCAACAACGCGAGCTATTGATCTACAACATTATTTGCAAAATACTATCAGGACTAAGTTCATGATAAATTAAAGTTCAATTAATCATTTTACTTAAGAACTCCCACTTAGATAGACATCCCTCTAATCATCTAAGTGATCACGTGATCCAAATAAACTAAACCATGCCCGATCATCACATGAAATGGAGTAGTTTTCAATGGTGAACATCACTATGTTGATCATATCTACTATATGATTCACGCTTCACCTTTCGGTCTCAGTGTTCTGAGGCCATATCTGCATATGCTAGGCTCGTCAATTTTAACCCGAGTATTTTTGTGTGTGCAAAACTGGCTTGCACCCGTTGTATGTGAACGTAGAGCTTATCACACCTGATCATCATGTGGTGTCTCAGCACGACGAACTTTGGCAATGGTGCATACTCAGGGAGAACACTTATACCTTGAAATTTAGTGAGAGATCATCTTATAAAGCTACTACCGAACTAAGAAAAATAAGATGTATAAAAGATAAACATCGCATGCAATCAAAATATGTGACATGATATGGCCATCATCCTCTTGTGCCTTTGATCTCCATCTCCAAAGCATCATCATGATCTCCATCGTCACCGGCATGACACCATGATCTCCATCATCTTATCTATATCAATGTGTCGTCACATGATCGTCTCGCCAACTATTGCTCTTGCAACTATTGCTATCGCCTAGCGATAAAGTAAAGCAATTATTTGGCGCTTGCATCTTATGCAATAAAGAGACAACCATAAGGCTTCTGCCAGTTTCCGATAACTTCAACAAAACATGATCATCTTATACAACAACTTATATCTCATCACGTCTTGACCATATCACATCACAACAAGCCCTGCAAAAACAAGTTAGACGTCCTCCACTTTGTTGTTGCAAGTTTTACATGGCTGCTACGGGCTTAGCAAGAACAGTTCTTACCTATGCATCAAAAACCACAACGATTTTTTGTCAAGTATGTGATGTTTTAACCTTCAATAAGGACCGGGCGTAGCCACACTCGATTCAACTAAAGTTGGAGAAACTGACACCCGCCAGCCACCTGTGTGCGAAGCACGTCGGTAGAACGAATCTCGCGTAAGCGTACGCATAATGTCGGTCCAGGCCGCTTCATCCAACAATACCGCCAAATCAAAGTATGACATGCTAGTAAGCAATGTGACTAGTATCGACCACAACTCACTTGTGTTCTACTCGTGCATATAACATCTACGCATAAACCTGGCTCTGATACCACTGTTGGGGACGTAGTAATTTCAAAAATTTCCAATGATCACGCAAGATCTCTCTATGTGATGCATACCAACGAGAGGAGGAGTGCATCTTCATACTCTTGAAGATCGCTAAGTGGAAGCGTTTATCAACGCGGTTGATGTAGTCGTACACCTTCACGATCCGCCCCGAACGTACGGCACCTCGGCGTACGGCACCTTCGCGTTTAGCACACGTTCAGCTCGATGACGTCCTTGTTGGGAACGTTGCAGAAAATAAAAAAAAATCTACGGTTTCACCAAGATCCATCTATGAATTCATCTAAGCAACGAGTGATAGGAGTGCATCTACATACCTTTGTAGATCGCGAGCGGAAGCGTTCAAGAGAACGGGGTTGAGGGAGTCATACTCGTCGTCATCCAAATCACCGATGACCAAGTGCCGAACGGACAGCACCTCCGCGTTCAACACATGTACGGAGCGGATGATGTCTCCTCCTTCTTGATCCAGCAAGGGGGAAGGAGAGGTTGATGAAGATCCAGTAGCACGACGGCGTGGTGGTGGATGCAGCAGAGTTCCGGCAGTGCTTCGCCGAGCTTCTGCGAGAGGGCGAGGTGTAGCAGGGGAGAGGGAGGCGCCAAGACTTCAGGGTGCGGCTGCCATCCCTCCACCCCTCCTTTATATAGGCCCCCAGGGGGGCGCCGGCCCTAGAGATGGGATCTCTAGGGGGGCGGCGGCCAAGGGGGTTGGAGTGCCCCCCAAGGCAAGTGGAGGCGCCCTCTCCCCTAGGGTTCCCAACCCTAGGCGTACAGGGAGGCCCAGGGGGGCGCACCAGCCCACCAGGGGCTGGTTCCCCTCCCACTTCAGCCTACAGAGCCCTCCGGGATAGGTGGCCCCACCCAGTGGACCCCCGGGACCCTTCTGGTGGTCCCGGTACAGTACCGGTGACCCCCGAAACTTTCCCGGTGGCCGAAACTGCACTTCCAATATATAATTCTTTACCTCCGGACCATTCCGGAACTCCTCGTGACGTCCGGGATCTCATCCGGGACTCCGAACAACTTTTGGTTTGTGGCATACTCATATCTCTACAACCCTAGCGTCACTGAACCTTAAGTGTGTAGACCCTACGGGTTCGGGAGACACGTAGACATGACCGAGACGGCTCTCCGGTCAATAACCAACAGCGGGATCTGGATACCCATGTTGGTTCCCACATGCTCCTCGATGATCTCATCGGATGAACCACGATGTCGAGGATTCAATCAACCCCATATACAATTCCCTTTGTTAATCGGTACGTTACTTGCCCGAGACTCGATCGTCGGTATCCCAATACCTCGTTCAGTCTCGTTACCGGCAAGTCACTTTACTCGTACCGTAATGCATGATCCCGTGACTAGATACTTGGTCACTTTGAGCTCACTATGACGATGTATTACCGAGTGGGCCCAGAGATACCTCTCCGTCATACGGAGTGACAAATCCCAGTCTTGATCCGTGTCAACCCAACAGACACTTTCGGAGATACCTGTAGTGCACCTTTATAGTCACCCATTTACGTTGTGACGTTTGGTACACCCCAAAGCACTCCTACGGTATCCAGGAGTTACACGATCTCATGGTCTAAGGAAAAGATACTTGACATTGGAAAAGCTCTAGCAAAACGAACTACATGATCTTGTGCTATGCTTAGGATTGGGTCTTGTCCATCACATCATTCTCCTAATGATGTGATCCCGTTATCAATGACATCTAATGTCCATAGTCAGGAAACCATGACTATCTATTGATCAACGAGCTAGTCAACTAGAGGCTTACTAGGGACATATTATGGTCTATGTATTCACACGTGTATTATGATTTCCGGTTAATACAATTATAGCATGAATAAAGACAATTATCATGAACAAGGAAATATAATAATAATCCTTTTATTATTGCCTCTAGGGCATATTCCAACAGTCCTCGTCTTCTTGATTCAGCAAGACAGGCGAAGTAGTAGATGAGTTCCGGCAGCACGACGGTGTGGTGACGGTGTTGGTGATGAACAATCTCCGCAGGGCTTCGCCTAAGCACTATGGAAACTATGAAAGAGGATAAACTAGAGGGGATGGGGTTGTCGGCACACAGCTTGTGTTTCTTGATGTGTCTTTGGTGCTATCCCTGCCCCTCTATTTATATGTTGAGCCTTGGGGTCGAAACTTGGAGTAAAAGCCTACACAAAGCCGGTTTCACCCAAAGGCAAGAGTCCTTCTCGGACTCCAGGGCCAGACGCCAGGGTTCCCGGCGTCTGGCCCATGGACTCCGCAAAACTTCCTTTGCGCTTTCCAAAAACCTTGTGGGCTTTCCCCTTTGTCCCAAATAAAGTGTTCTGGTAACCAAACATTTCGGGAAAAATCCGGAACCCCTTCCGGTGAATTCCGGAACCCTTCCGGAGACCAAACACTATTATCCCATATATCACTCTTTATCTCCGGACCATTCCGGAGTTCCTAGTCATGTCTGTGATCATATCCGGGACTCCGACAACATTCGGTCACCAACATACATAACTCATATAATACTATATCGTCAATGAACGATAAGCGTGCGGACCCTACGGGTTCGAGAACTATGTAGACGTGACCGAGACACCTCTCTGGTCAATAACCAATAGCGGAACCTAGATGCCCATATTGGCTCCTACATATTCTACAAAGATCTTTATCGGTCGAACCGCATAACAACATACGTTGTTCCCTTTGTCATCGGTATGTTACTTGCCCGAGATTCGATCGTCGGTATCATCATACCAAGTTAAATTCCGTTACCGACAAGTCTCTTTACTCGTTTTTTAATACTTCATCCTGCAACTAACTCATTAGTCACAATGCTTGCAAGTCTTATATAGTGATGAGCATTACCGAGAGGGCCCTGAGATACCTCTTCGACAATCGGAGTGACAAATCCTAATCTCGATCTATGCCAACTCAACAAGTACCATCGGAGACGCCTATAGAGCACCTTTATAATCACCCAGTTACGTTGTGACATTTGGTAGCACACAAAGTGTTCCTCCGGTATTCGAGAGTTGTATAATCTCATAGTCATAGGAACATGTATAAGTCATGAAGAAAGCAATAGCAACAAACTAAAAGATCAAGTGCTAAGCTAACGGAATGGGTCAAGTCAATCACATCATTCTCTAATGATGTGATCCCGTTAATCAAATGACAACTCATGTGTATGGTTAGGAAACACAACCATCTTTGATTCAACGAGCTAGTCAAGTAGAGGCATACTAGTGACATTATGTTTGTCTATGTATTCACACATGTACTAAGTTTCCAGTTAATACAATTCTAACATGAATTATAAACATTTATAATTAAATAAGGAAATAAATAATAACTTTATTATTGCCTCTAGGGCATATTTCCTGTAAACTGGACAATCTCTTTCGAAGTATCAGGGTTTCAGACGAAAACTCATCTCTTACACCGGCTATTCAATATTTTAATAACTTATTACAACTCCAAACTTTTTTTGCGTTCAGATGCACAATTCAAATCCACGTCATCAACTTTCAACCCTTTCTAACATAACTTGCTATTTTCGATGCATTTACTGATTTGTTTTGAGAGCTAAATGACCGTGAAATTGAAAAGCACTACAAAATAAACTCTGAAAAGGTTGACACTTGCAAGGTATCATCATTTCACCTGCATAGCATGTGCAAAAAAGTAGAGAGGGTTTCGGCAAAAACTGGATGCACTTCGTGTACAAACTTGACAATCTCTTTCGAAGTATCAGGGTTTGAGACGAAAACTCATCTATTACACCAGCTATTCAATATTTTAATAACTTATTACAACTCCAGACTTTTTTGCGTTCATATGCACAATTCAAATCCACGTCATCAACTTTCAACCCTTTCTGATATAATTTGCTATTTTCGATGCATTTACTGATTTGTTTTAGAGCTAAATGACCTTGAAATTGAAAAGCACTACAAAATGAACTCTGAAAAGGTTGAAACTTGGCAAGGTATCATCATTTCACCCGCATAGCATGTGCAAAAAAGTAGAGAGGGTTACAGCAAAAACTGGATGCACTTCGTGTACAAACTGGACAATCTCTTTCGAGGTATCAGGGTTTCGGACGAAAACTCATCTTTTACACCGGTTACTCCATATTTTAATAACTTATTACAACTCCTGACTTTTTTTGCGTTCAGATGCACAATTCAAATCACTACAAAATGACCGTGAAATTGAAAAACACTACAAAATGAACTGAAAAATCACTACAAATTTGAATATAATGATAGAACACACTAATATTAAACATAAGAAAAATAATCACTAAAAAATCTATTTTTAAAGTTAAGTTATTCACGAACTAGTGATTCACACAAATTTCAAATAATTCAAATTGAAACTATTCTAAAAAATTGTACCTAAAGCAAAAATATTCACAAAGAAACTCTAAATACAGCAAAAAAACTACTCAGAAATAAGTAGAAGAAAATATATGAACCACAAAAGAAAAGACTATATAAAAAAATTATTTCTGCACTGCCCAGTGGGCCTGCTCGACCTTGGGCATGGTTATCGAGGCCCATAAGGCCAAGCAGGCTAACAGGGCAGCGCGACATAGTTAGGCCCAGAGGCCTGCATTAGATAGGTGCTCGAAGGAGTAGCCGTGGCTGGGTTTATAAACCGGTACGGCTGCCCTTCATGCGGCGAGGTGGGACTAAACATTGTGCACCGCGGAACGGGAGCGCACCCCCTTTAGTACCGCTTCCTGGCTCCAACCGGTACTAAAGGTAGATCTTTAGTACCGGTTGGAGCCACGAACCGGTACTAAAGGGGGTCGCTTCCCGCCGCTTGGCCTGGCCAAATATGACCTTTAGTACCAGTTCCTGTCTCCAACCGGTACTAAAGGCCTCCCCTATATAAGTAGCACTTACGAAAATTTCAGTTATCATCTTCATCTGTTTGTCGCGCCCGTCCCGTGCCGCCCCCGTCGTTGTTGTCGCCGCCCCCATCTCATCACCCTCCGTCGCCGTCGACGTCGCCGCCCCCGTCTGACTGCCCGGCTATAAGATCGATCGACCGCGCGCCCCGGCCGCCCCCCTGCCGCTCGCCGGCGGCCTCTGTGCACATGTCCACACGCACACACACACATACACACACACACAAATTTTTAATGTCAAATGTTAGATTATATATGAATTAGATAATGTTAGATGAGTTAGTTTTAGTTATAGATGAATTTATATTAATGTTAGATGAATTAGATATATATTAAATTTAGGTATATGAGATTTGATCATCTAATAAAATTTTTAGTATATAGAACTATCTACTTTACTTAGGTATATTTTTAATAAGTGCTTAGTTGAATTAATTAGTTGAAGTAGCTAGTTGAAGTAATAGAACTAGTTTAGTTGAATTAGTTGAATTAGTTGAACTAGTTAGTTGAATTAGTTGAATTAGGAGCTACTTTATTATTTACGTATATTTTTAGTAAGTGCTTAGTTGAATTATTAGTTGAACTAGCTAGTTGAATTAATAGAACTAGTTTAGTTTAATTAGTTGAATTAGTTGAACAAGTTAGTTGAATTAGTTGAATTAGGAGCTACTTTATTTAGGTATATTTTTAGTAAGTGCTTAGTTGAATTAATTAGTTGAACTAGCTAGTTGAATTAATAGAACTAGTTTAGTTGAATTAGTTGAACTACTTAGTTGAATTAGTTGAAGTAGGAGCTACTTTACTTAGGTATATTTTTTGTAAGTGCTTAGTTGAATTAATTAGTTGAAGTAGCTAGTTGAATTAATAGAACTAGTTTAATTAGTTTAATTAATATAACTAATAAGTGTTTAATGTTTCACCTGTGAACATAGGAAATGTCGTTTGACGATGAAAACGATTTCATTATGTGCGAAAACTGCGAAGACCAGCGCGGCCTGTGCGACAAAAATTTCCTAGTTGATGATAGGCGCTTCGGCATCAAGCTGGATGAGACCTTCGAAATGGATACAGTAAGTCACAACGACAAGTCTTTTTTCGTAATTAAGCATGACTTTATATATGATTCATTTGCTTCAACTTATTATTTTAAATTTTCACTATTCTACTAGCATATCCCCTGCCATGCAAGAATTTTTGTCTTGGAGAAGATAGGTTGTAGTCCTAACAAACTATGGAGGTAAAGAGAGTTTACTTGAAGACCGAGCATGGTTATACCTTCAATGTCAAATTATACAATCAAGACACCTACACCCATTTTGAATGCAAAACTTGGCAAGCACTATGCAAGGCTTATGCATTTGAGCCTGATATGTTTATCACCTTTGATATTCGTCCCGAAGATGATATTGAAGGTAATAGAGACATTTGGGTCGATGTGCATACACCTCCAGTTCTGCCATTGTGTGAGTTTCTCAACCATATTTATGTCTTTGATATTGTTTTTTCAAAAATAGTTGACAACTAATTTTTATTGGCAGCTTATTTCCATTCAAGCAAACATGTCCAGCGCTTGATAGACAGGACCGTCCACTATCCCGGGGCTGAACTAAATTGCGAGGAGATAAGTCATTATATTTCATGGATTGAGGATCTTGATGCTGTGAAGAGAAATTTATTTTCCTGAATTTGAAAATCTTAGTACTCAAAACGTGCGCCCAATAGTGATCGTATTGACGCTCACATCTATTTAGGAAAGATGGTAAGATTTTTACTATTTTTCCTCAGTGCATCTTTTGCATACATTATTTTTTAAGCTAAACTTCATTGCTAAGTATGTTACTATACGATGTTCTTCAACAGGGACTCCCAATGAATGTTGTGCCTCAGTGGATCGAGACTAAAGGTCGCATGAGAATGGTTACCTTACGGCCAAGACATCCTACAATGCACTTTAGTGCATTCAGAATTTCTAATAGCGAGAATGCTTAATAGTGAAAGACTGGAGCAAATTTGTCCACGATCGCAGAGAAGTACTAGGGAGCAGCAATCAGAAGCGCAACCCACGATTAGGAGACAGGTTCATCTGCATGCTCCAATATGATGAACCGGGAGAGCTATACATGTTCTATGCTATTTACCTGAGAGAGAGCAGCAGGAGTGATTAGCATGCTCTTAGTACTTGTCCTCTCATGTCTGTGCTCTTCGTCCTAAACTTAATCTCAAAGAGTGATTTGCTTTTGTGGTCTTATATATGAACGCTTATAATCATGACCATGTTGAACTCGATGATATCTTTCTTTCTGGTACAAGTGAATGTTTCTTCTTTAAGCTAGTATTGGTGGTGATTAGATAGCGGTAATGACTATGATTATTAAATAGTGGTAGTGACGACTATAATGATTTATTAGCTTGTTGGTGATGATGTATGATGCAATAGTTTTTATATTAATATGATGATGATGAGTTATTATATCAATTATGAAAGAAACCGCAGATAGTTTCAACTGGATGGATCCTAGCTAGCTAAGTGATCAAGTATATGCCATATCCATATTACTTGCTCACCTAATATAAGTGATCAAGTAATATGGATATGGCATATATACTTTGATCACTTAGCTACGATCCATGCATGCATCCAGTTGAAACTAATCTGCGGTACTTTCACCTAATGATTTAACAACTCATTATAATGTAAAAACAATCTCTAAATTAAATTGAAAACACAAAACAAAAGGAAAAAATAAAACCAAAACCCCCCAAACATTTAGTACCGGTTGGTGTTACCAACAGGTACTAAAGGTCACCCGGCACCCGGCCCTGGCTTGTGCCACGTGGTGGCACTTTAGTGGCGGTTCGTGCCTAACCGGTACTAAAGGGGGGGGACCTTTAGTCCCCACCCTTGAGTGCCGGTTGGAGAACCGGCACTAAATGCCCTTATGAACCGGTGCTAAATCCCGGTTCTGCACTAGTGTCCCCTTCTCGTTGCTATGCATCTCCATGGATAGATCTTGCGTCACTAGTAGAAAAGGGGTCAATGGTCCAGGCCGGTCCAGCCCATTAGTCCCGGTTCAATCCAGAACTGGGACCAATGGGGGCATCGGACCCGGTTCGTGAGCCCCAGGGGCCGACCGGGCCACGTGGGCCATTGGTCCCGGTTCTTCTGGACCTATTGGTCCCGGTTGGTGGGACGAACCGGGACCAATGGTCCTCGCTCCTGGCCCACCACTATTGGTCCCGGTTGGAGGCTTGAACCGGGACTAAAGGATGCCCATTAGTCCCGGTTCATACCACCAACCGGGACTAAAGGGTTGGTCCTCGTTGCGGCCAGAGTTTAGTCCCACCTCGCCAACCGAAGGGGAATCGGACCAGTTTATAAGCCCCTCCCTCTCTGCCTTATTGAGCTCCTCTGAAAATGAAAATAGATGCCCTTATATAGGGAAATTAGCCTAAATTCATACAGATTTCGATTGAAATTCATTATGAATTTAAGTTGATTTTCCTCTATAAGCGCATCTATGCTCATTTCTGAGTAGTTTTTTATTTTTTTTTCTTTTCTGCTATATTTATGTTTTTTCTTTTTATTTCTGAGTTGTAATAAGCCATTAAAAATAAGGATATATGCTCCTTTTTTAGTACAATTAATCACAACTATTTTTTGCTTCTATTCATTTCTGAGTAGTTTTCTATATAGTTTTTTTTCTTTTCTGTTATATTTATTCTTTTGTTTTTATTTCTGAGTTGTAATAATTCATTAGAAATAAGCATCTATGCTATTTTTTTAGTAAAGTTAATCAAAATTATTTTTTCTTCTATTTATTTCTGAGTGGTTTTTTATATAGTTTTTTTTCTTTTCTGCTACATTTATTTTTTTCTTTTTATTTCTGAGTTGTAATAAGCCATTAAAAATAAGGATATATGCTCCTTTTTTAGTACAGTTAGTCACAACTATTTTTTGCTTCTATTCATTTCTGAGTAGTTTTATATATAGTTTTTTTTCTTTTCTGTTATATTTATTCTTTTGTTTTTATTTCTGAGTTGTAATAATTCATTAGAAATAAGCATCTATGCTATTTTTTTAGTAAAGTTAATCAAAATTATTTTTTCTTCTATTTATTTCTGAGTGGTTTTTTATATATTTTTTCTTTTCTGCTACATTTATTTTTTTCTTTTTATTTCTGAGTTGTAATAAGTCATTAAAAATAAAAAAGAGGCGCAATGCTCGTTAAGACGAAGCCGCTCCACCTCCTTCCTCTGACTTCCAGCGCTGCTCCACAAAACAATGCTCCCAAGAGATAAACAACACCGCAGTGCCGCCATCGTCCGGTCTGGAACACCAGATCCTAGGGTTTTCCTCCGGAGCAATACGAGTGGGTCAACGGTAGTCACACGACGATGCCTTCATCATGGTAACGACATGGAACGCCGCCATCGCCCGCCGTCAGCTCGGTTTTCACCGGAAACTACGTCTCGCCGACTCGCAGCTGGTGCCAGATGACGGATCCCGAGATCCGAACACCCAGTCTCAGGCCGACCACCTCTGACTGAAGAGATGACCATCATCGCTGGCTGCAACGGTCAGAATTATTTTTTAGTAAAGTCATTAAAAATAAAAAAGAGGCGCAATGCTCGTTAATTTGCTTCAAGCCTTTCGGAATAGTGTCAACTGCACTGCACATAGCTCTGTGCAGTCTACCATATTCCTCAAGGCTTGAAGCTAACCAACGTGCAGGAGCATTGAGCCTCTTCGTCATCGTCTCTGCACTCAGGGCTTATAAACAGCTGCGACTGCCTCTCGCTTGGCGAGGTGGGACTAAAAAAACAGCTGCAGGAAGAATCAACAAAAAAATAGCTGCAGAAAATAAAAAAGTAGTTACACGGGTCCATTGATACCGGTTCATGGAACCAACCGGTACAAATGCAAATCTTTGGTCCCGGTTCGTTGGGCCAACCGGGACCAATGCCCCCCCTTTAGTCCCGGTTGGAGCCACCAACCGAGACCAAAGGTCTTTGTTTCCCGCCCTTTGCGCTGCTGAAATGAGGCCTTTGGTCCCGGTTGGTGGCACCAACCGGGACTAAAGGGGGCATTAGTCCCGGTTGGAGCCTCCAACCGGGATCCAACCGGGACCAATGCTCTTGCTATATATACTGGACTTGACAGTTTTCGCCAAATCCCATCTCTTTCTCCCCTGCCCCGAGCCTCTGCTCCTCGTCGCTGTCGCCGCCGAGCCCGCCCCACGCCGCCCCGAGCCCGCCGTATTATTTTAGATTAGATCTTTTTGTTAGATTAGATTTTTTTTGTTAGATTACATGTGTAGTAATTAATTTGTTCATATTATGTTAGATTTTTTTGTTAGATTAATTAGATTTTTTTGTTAGACTAGATATGTGTAGTAATTAATTTGTTCATATTATGTTAGTTTTTTTCTGTTAATAGATTTTTTTGGTGATATTATTATTGAATATGCATGTTTGGTGATATTATTGTTAATAGATTTTTTTTGGTTATATTTAGATTGTGTAATTAATTTTGTTCATAGAATTTTAATGATTTTTTTATTCATAGTATTTAGAAAAAGGAAAAAAATAAGAAGTAGTTTATATATAGTTGAACTAGCTAGTTGATTTAATAAACTAATTTATTTAATAAACTGATTTAATAAACCCCTAAAGCAGCCACTTTTAAAGAAAATGACTTTTGGTCCCGGTTGGAGCCACCAACCGGGACTAAAGGCCCCCTGACTGGGGTGGGCGCACAGGGCCACCTGGAGGCACATTGGTCCCGGTTCTGGTTTGAACCGGGACTAATGGGTGGAGGTATTAGTAACGACCCATTAGTCCCGGTTCATGAACCGGGACTAAAGGCCCTTACGAACCGGGACTAATGGCTGGTTTTCTACTAGTGCGTGTGCGTAGAATTTTTGTTTTGTTTTCATGCAACGTTCCCAACACAAATATAATTAGTTCAATACTCCTTCTGTGCCATAATATAAGAGCACTTTTTACTCCAGTAGTATCAAAGATGTTCTTATATTACGGGACGGAGGGAGTAGTATCAAAGATGCATGTTAAAAGGACCAGAGGAAGAGAAAATGTTAAAATGCATTCATCTAGTTTTTCGTTGATTTCTCCTTTAGAGCTGAACCTGCAAAATCTTGGAAAATGTACACATGTGAAACTAGTTAGTTGTAGAATTTCCATAGGAAATGTAGGACACTCAAAACTTCAGTGAAGGAACACGTGGAAAATTTAAAAAAACATGTGAAAAACTGAAACATCAGGATAACTTGCATAGATACAGTGGTATGGAATGGAACCTCACCAGGTACAATTGCACCACGTGGAGGAAGACCTTGACAATGGGGCCGGTAAGATCAATCTGCAAGCATATCAGCCGTCATTGGTGTTGTTGCAACCAAGAAAGAAAGATGATAATCCACTCTAACAATAAGAGAAATGATGTACAGAATTCCACTCTAACAATATTGCACTCTAGCAATTTATTTTAGATCACAAACAACATTTAGTGGACAAAAAGAGAGAAACACCCAACCCTCCAACAACTCTTGCAGTATGTAGAATCCTCATTCAAAAAAGAAAAGAAAATAAAAAGACTATACTTTCTCGTATTTGATCTGAAGTGTACAAGCTAAATTTAAGACATGCAGATATAATTTTATAAATGTACGAAAAATTTGGAATGACCTCTACTTAATAATGGACATATTTAGTGCCAGAAATTTCGCGAAAGGGAAATCAATCAACGTATCGCCAAAACATTGGCACTTAGTATATGATTCCCTAATTTTTTTTAAAGCTAAGCGCATGTTGATTCTAAAACAAATTAAATACTCTACTCTACTTAACATGACTACACTAACCAAATTAACATGACATTCTAAAATTCTAAAATTAACTACTCTACTATAAACAAGTTCACTATAGGGGTCAAATTAACAAATCTACACTAATACAAATTAATTACAGGGGTCAAATTAACCTAGCCCTAAACGCAGCCCTAACTCTAGCTACTGCGACGGTGAATGGAGCAAGGTGGCTTACCCTGGCGGCGGATCCGGTCAAAGAGATGCCGGAAGGAGAGGTGGCGACGACGTGGAAATCACGGATGGATGGCGCGGACTTCGTGCGGAGTGGAGAGCGGACGACCTGTACGTAGGATAGCGCAATGGTGGACGGTCGAATGTGCTTCCAATGGCCAGCAGGGCTCGAGCCGCCGAATCGCAAGGGTGTGGGTGGCCGAGTGCGAGTGAGATGAGAGGAGAGAAATAAGGAATAGGATAAGACTCGGGAGGACGAAGCGGTATAAACATTTATTGCCGTGGCGGGCTCATCTCAAAGCCTGCCACTGCAAGATCAAGTACGTGTGGCGGGCGTTCACTAGGACTCTCGCCACTGCAATGTTTTTTCAATTTTATGTCAAGGTAATGTTGACTCCTGTAGGGTTATATTTGGACTTCAAACTTTTTTCATTGTTAATACACAACATGGAAAATTTGGCATCATTTCGGGTCTGTATGCTATATTTAGGTCTTTAAGTGCATGTACCTCCATTAAATACCTAGAAAACTATTTAATGACTTAAAACTAGTTAATTAACATTAAAATGGGCCAAACTTTTACATGAAAGTTTAAATGATGTACCATTATTGTAGGGAAATAAATTAGCCCGTAAGACTAAACATAAATTTCTAAAATCCTAACATTACAGAAAATGACAGAAAAAAATACTAGTGGTGGGTACAAAATAGGGCCTGCCACTGCTATTTCCTTTACTAGTGGCATTAACTATGGCCCGCCACTGGTAATTTTTGGACATATTTGCCATCAAGCCAAAAAATACAAGTTGCGGGCATGTATTACCGCCCGCTACTGCTATTTTTGTTACTAGTGGCGGGCATCTACTGCCGCCCCCCATTGGTTGTTTATGACAGATTTGGCGCCCGGTCAAAAAATACCCATGGTGGGCAAATATCGTGGCCCGCCAATGGTAACTCATACACTAGTGGCGGGCTCCAGTTTGTGGCCGCCACGGGTAACATATGTCCCATAGTAAATGTGAACAGTTGTTGCCAGTGTTGGGCAGAAACTGACGCCCGCCACCTCTAAGCTAATAGCAGTGGCGAGCGGTTTTTAGCCCTACCAGTGGCGAGCGCTAGAATGTGCCAGCCACTAATCTGAGTTCACCTATAAGCCCTTTTTCCAGTAATGAAGGACTTTCAGGATAATTTGTCTAAATACTCCATTCCAATATCCTCTGGCTGTATCATGCCATCCACCAATGGCTGGATCAGTCCTGAACCCATCCATAAGTACACTAATTCTATCTTTGTGAACTCATAGTCCTTGTGAAATAAGCTGCAATACCTGAAACACACCTGCAAATGTGTTCCTAAATGTTGATAACTTAGCCTCAACACTGTCATAATCCCTTCACTGCCGTGTTTTACATTATGAACACCTGAGTCCAAAATTCTGTTCCAGGTCCTACTATCCTTGTTGCCGTTCAACAATCCACCAAGAACTTTTGCTGCCAATAATGGAGAACAACTGAGTTTGTTTACCATTTTCTTCCGATCTGCTGTAGGTTCATGTAGTCATGAGGGTTAACACCAAAAAAAATACATGCCTGTCCAAAAGAATCTGGAGGTCAATTTCTTCCAGGCCATACAATCTTAAAGACTGGCATTACACCTGTTCTGTTCTTTCCCCCTGCACTGCTCTTGCAGCAGCAGCAGCTATAGACTGCATTCGGGTTGTTAGCAGGACATAAAAATTTCTCCCAGTACAGATCTCTCTCATCATTCCACACATCATCCTGTACAAGGAGAAAGGTCTTTGAACTCAATCTCTCCTTGAGTGCTTTGTGGAGTGCATTAAGACCAACCAGGGTTGTTCCATTTCCAGTCATGTCTTGAAGGATCTTTTTTTTATTAGTGACTCAATGTCGAAATCGTGAGAAACACAAACCCAGATGACGAAATCGAAGTGCTCTTTGACATATCTAGCATTGCATATATCTTGAGCAAGTGATGCCTTTCCTATTCCACCTATACCAACTACTGAAAACACAGCGATATCACTGGCACTACCGAAAACATATTCTGGAGCTTAGACTCCTGTGCACCCCCTTATCTAGCCATCCAACTGTGCGTCGTGATTCGTGCAAGTATTTTTCTCTTTTTCGTTTCTCTCATACAGAACAACATATGAACTTCAAACTTTGCACCAGAACAAAACATTCTAACTAGAACGTGAGAAAAAACTTTCAGATTTTTTCGTTCAACATAAATACCAAAAATAAGATATTTTTAATCAAACAAATCTCATTTTGTAAATTTATCTTGGGCTAAAAAATACGAAAGTTTTATCCCACATTGTTGTAAGAATGTTTTGTTATCCTGCAAAGTTTGAAGTTCACATGTTTGTTTTGTTTCGAAGAAACAAAAAAGAGAAATTTTGATGTACTAAGTTAGTTGTGTAACACGGATCTCAAAGCAACACTGGATGGTAAGGATAAGAGGTGTCCGGTAGCCCGAGCTCAAAAATCCACGTTGTTGTTGCCGCTCTAGACTAGCTCTCTCTCACGCCGGACTCGAGGTAGACGAAGCACTTTTTTCCTGACGACTAACGCCCCGGTGCTTCAACGCTCCAGCGCTCAAACGCCCTTTTTCTTTCAGCATACCACAAACTCAAAAAGAATACATGCGGGTTTGTAGCCCCGGAGACACAGCGCTCACGCTTCCTGCCTAGCTGCATGCGAGCGATCCGCTGGCCTCGCGCACGACGCGGCCGGCCGCTGCTAACAGCCGAACAACTACCACTACGCGCACGCACGCACTACTGCCACAAGCACACACACGCTCGTAACGTGATTTACTCCAACACACGTCCCCATACTGTCAGGCTTGGTCAACCACTGTACTATATGCTTGCTCTCTTCCTCTCTGCCAAGCAGAAGGCCACGAGGCAGTGAGCTTGTCTGGCGCGAGTTTTTGAACTCCACATCCTGTTTATGTCTCCTCATCTTATCGTTATTTAAGTGGTTGAGAACCTGGAGGAAACTCGCCGCACCGGCCGCAACATCATCCAAAGTTGTGACTGAATTTCTCAGCCTCTCAAGCGGCCCTACGTTGAATGCACGACTGAACCCTTGAATGACCTTGCGCTTGTACTTACGGAGAGAGCCACACACCTTGTAATCTTGACTTGGTGGTGGTCAAGCCGGTGTGTCAAGGACCGGGGATGGCGCTGATTTAGGGTGTGCTGCGAGTGGACTGATGACCACAGGTTGGTCAGCAACAGGGTACTTGTAACTTGTGGTTCTGTCTGTCTGCAATATGGTCATCTAACATTAGCATGGAGTATATCCTGCGTGGCTTGCTCTGACCATGATTGGTGTATCTGTCGGATAGGTAGCAAGAGCAGTAACAAACAGTTAGTTTACGTACAGCCAGTAGATTAATTATGACCGTATGAGTGTTAATGGATGGAACTGGTCAGGTATGAGAATATTAAGGAGATGAAATTCAGTGTGTGCTACTTGTTCATTTTGTAGCTAGGAAGATCTGATTATCTCCCGCAAAAAAAAAGGAAGATGGTCTGATTATGCTGCTATTTTCTTACACGGTGAAGATACTGTAGCTCTGTTTGTGCTGTGTCAATCAGGTTTTTAAGTGTATTTATTTGAGGCAAGCTCGTTGAGAGGCCCAACGTATTTCAATGTGCATGCTCCCGTCTGTAAACGAGACACCTTGACTTGATTGATCCTTGGAGAAGACAACCTCGGTGTGTTCAAACACTATACTGAGCAAATTGAGCGTATATGTCTGATGTCTCCTTCTTTTTCTTATTACTCCCTCCGTTCCAAAATAGATGACCCAACTTTGTACTAAAGTTAGTACAAAATTGAGTCATCTATTTTGGAACGGAGGGAGTAGGAAGGAGTGATGACGAAAAGTGTGGGTTGTTTATTATAGTCTGCCTCTTACGGAGTAAGGAAGCCCAGCAATACTTAACTATTGTTTGGTAGTACAACTAGGAGATATATTTTTCACAAGATAAAAAAAAAGTCTGATGATAGTTGATACATTCAAGTCTAAGACCATCGAGTGGTTGAACTGTGTATCTATATATGGTAGTAGCTATCGCCCCCATGATTCACCTAAGACTAGTAGTTTTCCTAATTAACGTGAACAAAGACACAGTGAAATCATCGAATGTGACTGAAGATATGGAGGAGAATTCATGGGAGGCTTGATCGGGGGAGCCATTGTGACAAACATTAGCGGCACTAGATTGTATGTATATACTGATCCATGGGAATAGGATGCACCGGGAATTGATGCAAAGCAATTGTATACTCGGGCATTCGCATCTTCAACAGACTACGTACGGCATATCCCCTTGCGCGTCATACTAGCTACATTGGTAGAACTATCTTTGCCTTAGATGCTAAGCTGCGTTGGCTAGCCATCTGACATTCACAGTGCTTCTTTTCCAAATGAACAAAAGTATAAATTTGTGGAGTCTCATTAGAAAGAAAAAAATTATGTGTGTTCACAAATTATTTGCTAGCCCTCACTAATTCCCTAAATTTTTTAGAATATTTCATATTATTTCAGTGACAAAGTGAAGCGAATTTGTTTGTGCTACTTGCTTATGGCGCAATTGAGAGGTTCTGTTCCTGCTGTGTGCTTCCTCTGTAAATGAATTGTGTATCTTGCTGGCAGTAAACATGAATTAATCAACTTGCTCACTTTAAATCTGTTTCAGTTGTCACTCTCAACCATCTGGGTTAAAAAAACTATGCTATTGAATTAAGCATGGGGATGGTGACATTAACCTGGGATATGCTGGTAGAGAATGGTGTAGAGTATTGACAACTTTTTTGCCTGTTGGTTGGATCGTTGGACACTATTGGGATGAAATCGCGTGGTATTTATACTCTGGCTCTCGCAAAGTACAGTCGAAGCCCACTAAATGGAACTATTTTTTGATATCTACAGTCAGGAGATATGGTTTCGACAAGATAACTGCAACGCTAGATGATTGGTAATGCATTCAAGTGTAAGACCATCGAGTCGTTGAACCAGTGTTCCTATATATGTCGGTAGTTATGAGCCCGTGGTTCACCTGAAGTCTGGTAGTTTTCCCAAGTTAGGTGTTAGTGATGTACGCTGTGAGGTGTGGCTACAAATAATTTCGGAAGAGATTTCAAACATTTTTTAGATAATAATAAAGTTACTTACCCTAAAAAATGTACATAATATTGCTCCTCCCAAAAATAAGGCAAAGAATTAAAAAACGCCCAAATGTGTTTTTCCTTTCTTAATGGGCCAAGCGTGTATGTGCAAGCCCGTTCATAGGGATCTTCTAGGCATTGGTATTCGGTACCCCCGCCGCCACCGTCGCCAACAACAACAAGAGCAACCAGCCTGAGAGCCGCGTGCGGGCACGAGATGGACTCGCCGCCGATCCCAGGCGAGCTCCTGGTGGATATATTCCTCCGCCTTCCCAACCCTGCTGATCTCGTGCACGTATCCGCCGGCTGCACCTCCTTTCGCCACCTGATCGCCGACACTACCCGAAACAGACTTTTTGGTGACGGCCAGGCACCATCGTGACGGGCCCGATGCCTCCTTCAGGAACGTGGGCACGTTCCTGACGTGGACGGTCCGCCGAGAGGAAAAATGGCAACGTTCCTGACGCTCTTCATGATAGCCTTCAGGAAATAGGATAACCTTCAGGAACGAGGTGGCACGTTCGCGTCGGGGCCCAATCCACGTCGCGAATCAGATACGCACCTTCAGGAATGTGTACCTGGCCGTCAGGAAGACACGTTCGCGGGACGCGCTGATATTTTCGCTCGGGAGGCGCCTGATTTTTTCGTTTGGGAGAGAAAAGCGCGCGGATACCGGATATTTTCGCGTGGCTGTGGTCACGTGTGGAGCGCTTGGTCAAAATCCCTAAAACAGGGTCCGGTCTTCCCCCATCGGTCTGCTCCTCTCACTCCCACGACCAGCGCCGCCGCTTGCCCCCGTGTCCGCCGTCCAGTTCTGATCCGCCGACTCCCTCCCCATCGAGCGCCGCCCACATCGCCGTTGAGCACCGACTCCACGCCTCCAGCACAGCCTCCCTCCCCATCTAGCGCGGCCCCCATCGCCGGCGACTTCCAGATCCGCGTCCCTGGCCGGCGAACTTCCAGATCCGCGTCCCTGGCCGGCGAACTTCCAGATCCACCTCCGTCGCCGTGTGGAGGTGGCTCCCTCCCCGACCAGTGAGTGCCCGTCTTCTCCTCCCCCCTCCCCATCTATTGCTGTTCCAAATAATTTACATGTGCTGCAGCAATATGTTCATTGTTTAGTACACTCTTCTTGAGATTAAAACAATGATGTTTTGTTGTTCTTCTGAAAGGATTGAGTGCAACAGCCATGGGGATATAGTCGCCATCTGTCTAGGTAGTGTGCTGCGCAATTTTAAGTTTGTGCATACATTAAATCGGGTTGTTCCTCAATTGGTCTCATTGATGAGTTGTGATACATATCTGTATGCGTGTCAATACCTGCAAGCTGTAGGTTATGTCCCCTGTTCAGGAAGGTGCAGTTTACGTATGCATGCTTTATTGTTTTCTCTTCATTGAAGGTCTTACAAAATCAGGAAGTTGTAGCGCTACAAAGGCCAAGTTTGAGAAGTGACATTGCCACACCACAACCCTCTCGATCAAGAAGTCCAATCCAGGCATGTTGGTAAGTTCCACTCATGGAAAGTTTGTTGAAAGAGCATGTTTTCATATGTAGGAAAGAAAGTATGGGCCTGCAGCAGCAACAAACTTGAACACTACAATTATTGTTAATCTGAAATTAAAGCGACATGCTATGTCCATGGTTTCAGAAGAACCCACCACAAAGCATCTTCAAGACGCACATCCAGCATATTGGAAGGAACGTCATCTCGATCTTCAAAGTTATGTTCCTGGTACTTCTTCATAGTTGCAGTCTGCACTTGGCACCAAGAAAAGACCTTTTCATTTGTTTGGTGACTAATAGCATGTGTGTCATGAGCTGGAGTTTACCTTTGTGTTTGAAAACTTGTATACATATATTACAGTTTTGCCTTTCACCATTGTTCATTGAAATATGCTATATTCTTTTCCATTGTAGGTGAATTGATCCTTCCAAGCCCAAGAGGATGCCGGTACTCCGCTGGCAGATCCTTCCCATGCTGAAGGCCATGTTCATGCTACTCATCTGGATGAGCATGGTTCTACCCCAAGACAGGATATATACCATTTGTTGCACTACAGTTGGTATATAGCAAGATGGATAAGAAATACCCAAGAGCTTCTTCCTTTTCAAGATTAGAAGATGGATGATAGTGATACGGTAAGTTGTTGTTATGATCCCCAATTCCTCTATGCACAAACTTAACAATGGTTGTGATCATGTTACTTCTATGGTTAGCAAAGTAAACTGCAGCTGAATTATACAAGTAGAGCAATGTAGTATAGTGCATGTAAGATTGTGGTGTCATCAAAACAGGGATGCATCAAACTAGTTCATGTGTTAATAATTTATGATATGAAACAATCTATTTAATCAGTGCCTGTGTATTTCAATTAGTGGTTGCTGCTTGCTTATGTGCTGCTCTGTTTCTTTCTGTGTAAATGTGGTGCTAGTTCTGTCCTTGTAGTGTCGTGCCAGTGCAGTGCACAACTGCATATATATGTCTTTTACACATATTTGCTCTGACTGTGCTATAGGTCTTGTTGATGATTTGCACATAAACCTAACTGTTTGTCGCACTATAGATGCTATATAGCAAGCTGGAATGGTTTCGAATGTGCATGGTATTGACATTTTATTCATGTATTAAAATATTTGACAACCTCAACAAGTAGAGGAGCAAGTTCAAGTACGAAAGGTGCATGGTCTTGGCTTTCAGTTTGGATTGGATTATAAACATTTATTTTATTTCCTTTTCTTCCTTGTACGTTATGTTCCTGTTAGCTCTTCATAAGTGCAGCCTACACTTAGCTTTAATAAAAGACTTCTTCACTTGCTTGGTGGATAACAACATGTGTGTGTCGTGAACTGAAGTTTCCTTTTGGTTTGTAAACTTGTTCATGCTGCCCAAGTGTTTGTGTATTTCAGTTAGTGGTTGCTGCCTTCTTAAGTGACTGTGTACTGCAACCATGTAGTCAGTATAACTTAGTTCATGATTTAAGTTGTCATACAAAATTAAATATGTTCTCTGTACATGTTAGCTTATAATTTTAGGAAATGATTCACTATGACTGGTGAGATCCATTTATAGATCATTTAGAGTTTCTAATTTCTATTCCAGTCAGTTTTCATTAATGTGTTCTTGCAACAAAAAAACATTGTCTTAAACTCTTAATATTATATCTAAGGACTGCATTTATGAGTATGTCTCCAGTTATTCTAATTTCCTTCATGAATACAGCTTCTGAGAAGAAATCGTTCCAGGTACTGGGCGTAGTGGTGATGGAGACATAGACTTGTAAGACCCTTGGGTGGGCGAACGCCCTTGAGCACCTCCACTTGAACTTCTGGTGAGCAAGTCTGTAAGGAACCACCCCAGGACAGTTCCAGTCATATTAGTCTTTTCTTATCAGCTAGCTTTGCATCGTCTGCTTCCTTCTTGTTTTTGACATATTCAAGATGATGAATTTTCAGATTACCTTGCAGCTTGTTTAGGCTCCCCAACTGTTTTAGCTCATGCCCATGTTTTGTCCTTACTTGAGATACAGCAAGTTCTTGTAGTAATGTTAAACTACCGATGTTCGGAACTTGCATTGCAAAGCTATAAATATGACGCTTACTGCTAGTTTTCTACATGTAGTGCTGGTTCTGTACATGCAGTTTAGTGCTCGTCATACTTAGATTTTTCCTATGAAGTGATGATTTTTTTTGCTACCACGTAAAGTTGTGAAGGTGGTTGGTCATGACAAATTTTCATTTGCCATGAAAACTATGGGTATAGGGCATTGGATGGCAATCATTTAATTTTTCTTGCCTTTTTTTAATTATGTTCATGTTACATTTAATTGCAGCCTATACTTGGCAATAAGAAAAGTCATGAGCTGTAGTTTACCTTTTGGTTTGAAAGCTTGTACATATCACAGTTTTGCCTTTCACCGTTGTTCATTAAAATCTCCTATATTTTTCTATTGTATAGGTGAATGGAACATTCCAAGCCCAAGGGAATGCACTCCATTAACAGAATCTTCCCATGATGGAAGACCATCCTCATGCTACTCATGTGGATGAGCATAGTTCTACTCCAACATTTAGAAATTCCAGTAGTATAATTAGTTGTTAATATTGTGAAATAGGGTGCAGGTAGGCTTTCTTTGTCAATTGCTTCTCTTGGCAATTTAGGAATCAACCAGTATGCGTGTTTCGTATTTGGTGACACCTCCTGTTAAGTTAAGGCTCCATGAATCATGACTTGGATATGAATATGTAGATCTTGTGAATAACGAGATTTAAATAAATTGGATGGGTACATTGTGCCCTAGGAATTGGATGTGATTTTAAACCGTGTTATATGATCTTTGTGTATACATGAATGTGAAATGATTTGGCATGTGGCTGTGAATATATATACCGCTTTCCAATAATATTTTTATTTGCTCTTGGTTCATTCCTGAGGACCGTTTTAATTCTTTCCCGACGAAGCCAGCCGTCATGGATATGTAGAGCTCATTCCTGAAGGTATGGTCCTGAGTGCCACTAGCTGTCAGGAAACAGAACATGTTCCCAATGGCCAGTTTTCTGACGGTATCTCCTGACGGTGAGGCCGTCAGGAATATGAATTTGGGTGGCTCCAGGCACTTGTCAGGAAACGCCGTCAGGAAAATCTGTTCGTGACGGGTACCGTCAGGACGACGATCTTTCCTGACAAGCTGTTGCTGACGGGAGTTTCCTGACGGTGGGGTATCATTCCTGACAAAATCGGTTCGTTCCTGACGGATTTTGGCCGTCAGGAAAAAGTCAGTTTGGGGTAGTGCGACCGCTCCTTCATCCGGCGCTACCGCAGGCTCAACACCCCACCCTTCCTCTGTTTCCTTGGTGACGAAGGAGTCTTCCACGCTGTCGTCACGCCACACCCCTCCGCGTCGGCAGCCAGCGCCGTCACTCTTGCCGCCGACTCCTCCTTCTCCTTCCTACCCGGTCCCGCCTCCTACTGGGCGGTCCAGGACGTCCGGGATGGCCGGGTCCTCCTCGAAAGATACCCCAAGTTCGAAGTCATCTTCAGGGAGGTGGCGGTGTGCGACCCCTTGCACCGACGGTACCTCCAGCTCCCCCCAATCCCTGGTGACCTAGCCGAGTCCGTGGACGACGCACTCTGGATAGAACCACAGGCCTTCCTCGCTTCTTCTGGCGACGAGGAAGAGACATCATTCAGCGTGGTCTGGATGGTGCAATGTTAAACTAAGACGTTCGCCTTTGTCTTCTCTTCCAACATCGGACAATGGCGAGCCATTTCATCCCAGAGCTGGAGCGATTTATTTGCTGGCTTGCCGCTGCCGACAAGGATGTCTTGCTTATTCACGCGCCAATACACCTATGGGTGCTTCTATTGGGTGACAATTTTGAGGGACAATTTGTTGGTGCTTGACACCCCGAAGATGGAGTTCTCCATTGCAGAACCCCCACCCGAAGCCAGAGGTATTCCTGGTGTGGATATAGCCATTGTGGAGGTTATGCTTGGGATGTTCGTGTGTGCCGAAGTCACAAATTACCTTAGCTATACCATTAGGCAAAACAACTTTGGGAGTTCCAACCAATGGCAGTTGGAGATGACAATCCCAGTGGATTCTAGGTACTTGTTCATGGGCTCAATGGGAAGGCACTTGTTCCTACATAGGTCGCGAAAGCCACCGGATGCACACTGTTTCTCTCTTGACGTCAACACATTCCAGATTGAGGGGGTGTTTGTTTCAGATGTCTGCTACCCCAACGCGCACACATATAGCAACTTGCCACCATCGTTGTTGTCGACACCGACAATATCAAGTGGTAAACTTTATGCTGCATCCCAGTTTCCCCTTCTGTTCGTAGTTATCACACAGCTACTCATATGTTTGATACTTCACTATCGTGTGAGTGCAGAGTTTGGTCGTTGTTACCTTTCAGCTCAGGACATGCCAGTGATTTAATTGTTTATTTGTTCTAGTTGCCTTTTCAACTTTCAATGGAGTCAGATTAGTAGAAGAAAATATCTCACATAGTGCGAGACAGAAATAGTACTGGTTCACTTTTAGAGGCATCGTGGAATTGAAAAGGCAATGGGTTGCAAAAATTGTTTTGTTTTTATCGCCAAGCTAATGGGAGGACATTGTTTCAAGTTCGCATTAGTTTGTTTTACCTTAGAAATATTTAATACAGTCAAGCAGGACATATGTTGTCCCCATTTTTGCTTTAATAGATATAAGGAGGCAGGAAAATCGTATTTGGTCATCACTAGACCTAAACCGCAGCTCAACTGTTTGATTGAAACCAGCAGCACGAGAGCCTAGAGGCAGTGCACCCATATTTTTTTTACTGTTTATGAACATTTTAAACTGTCCACCTACCTCTATCTCAGATTGACTAGGGACTGTGGTGCGCCTTTGCACGCTTCTTGATGTGTTTTTTTCACCCTGTGATGACTCATGAGAATGTGGTAACTAGTGCTCCTGGCCGACTTTGGTTATTTGTTAGTTTGGTACTGTAACAAAGACTCCAAAATTTGCAGAGCTGAAAATCAAACTTATTCATAAGTCTTAGTTCAGATGAATACAAAAAATACTACCTTTTGTTCCTCTTATTCACAAGTTGTTGAGATACTGGACAGGTTTTGGAAACAGGGCTGATAAGGAGACGCTGGAACAAGGCGTTGCTGCAAGATCAAGCGCACAGTGACCACGGCCAGAGTAGTGCAGATACGAATGTTGGAGATCAGGCAGTGTTGAGGACTTCGTGGGATGCTGGTGATGTAACTCGGGAATTAACCACTAGGTTGTTCCACAGTAGGGTTCTTTTGGTTTTGTTTGGTTGTAATGTGGCCATCTAGAATCAACCTGGAATTTATCTCGTGCCTTGATTTGACAATGATTGTTATGTTTGCTTGTCGGTTAGGTAGCGAGAACATTAACAACGTTTAGTTTCTCAGCAGGTTAACTAAGAAGAAAGGCCCTCTGAGAAATGTACAAATGCCCTTCAAAGTGCTCCCTTGTCATGTTCGGCAAGGTCGCTGTCGACCGGAGATGGCTGCGGTGATGGAAAGAGTTGGCGGCGGCAAGGCATATCTATTGTACCGGTCGGGATTATGTACTTCTGGGTTTAACGACGCCGGAGGTTGTTACACCCAAAAAACTTGTGTTTTGTACCAAAGGACTACACAAATCTCAAAAAGAAAGAGCCAAAGGATTACACATGCAAGAATAACACTTCCTACTATATATAATCTGTAGGAAAATGCATTCCACTTTAGATCATTCAGTTTTGATTATGAAAGAACCACATACTTGAAAATATATTCCATTTAATACAGTACTACATGTATTTTCAAGGCTTCTTTGCCTCCCGCGTCATCCCTCCAGTATGATGGTTCACTCGTCACTTCTTTAGTGCGGTTTTGGGCGCCTTGGCGGAGGCCTCTTCAAGGTCACCCATTAGGATCGGGGGTGGCAACGGTGGTTGCTAGGAAGGCCGCACTGCCCCCCTTAACTTTGTCCAATGGGGAACATCCGGTGGTAGTGGAGGTGGGAACAACTTCCGGATCCTAGAAGCCCACCACTGGACCCTAAATGATAGGGAGCTCGCCGTTTCAGTGCGAGTGGGTCCTTCTTCACGTACTCGAGGCTGTACATCGCCAAAATTCCCAACAGTTGGGCAGCAATGTCGGCAAAGTTTGGTAGCGGAGGCATTGGTGGCGCTAGTATACTTACTGCCCTTACCCATCCAGGAGTTGACGTGGTGGATGCAACAATGGCGGCAGGGCAGGCAGTGCCGACGGCAGGAAGAACTCCTCCGCGTGGTCTTCCATAAGACATGCGGGCGGAGGCAGTGGTGGTCCCAACAGACTTATCCCCCTTTACTTTCTCGGGTGTTGATACGTCAAATGCGGCAAGGGCAGCAAGGAGGGAAGTGGCAGATCTATTCCTTCTAGTAGGAGCAGAGGAAGTGAGTAGCAGCAGAGTAATAGTGGGAATTGAGTGTGTGTGGGGGTTGCTTAGGCTTTCTAGAGTGGTGAAAGGACGGCTGGCGGTTCGAATTTTAAAACCACCTCCAATGTTCACAAACTACATGTGGTTTTGGAAATGCAAACGCCTCCGGAGCTTTCTACACACCGACTAACCAGTGGGGGTGGGGGTGGAGGGGTTGACTTCATTCTGTTTGGTCAGAGCCGCTTCCGGGGCACGCTGTTAATGCTCATTTTTTTCACCAGTATAAATACGGAGTAATATACTATACAATATATCATCTCTTCCTCACTTCATATTTCCTATTTCCCACATTTCGAACATTTCCTAGTTTCGTACATTTCTTCCATAATATTCTTTTTTACTGCTATGTTATCTCTCAAATAGTTTTCCTACTTCTATTTACTACAAGATCATTTTGAGGGAGATTCCAAATTGATTTTTATTTATTCTTCATCTTCTTAAAAAGGGATTTATGTAGATTTTCTCTTGAATGATTTTTCTTCTTTATCAACTGGGTTGCTCCGTGTGAGAAACTACTGCCATGTCGTTGGTCTAATTTCTTCGACTGGATGGGTGGCCAAATCAATCCAATTTCTAAGCTTAAGTGCCAAGTTTTTTCCGGCTTCAGAGCATATATTGAAAATTTAAACTTGGCCGGTTTCCCAGGCTTGGATATAAATGATTTGCTTAACTGATTGTAATTTCAAGACATGCTAATTTTCCTTACCTCCAGAGTGAAGGAAGGATACATGTGTTGTCAACCAGAAGTTCTCTAGTGCACAGAGACTCGTGCATACATCATCGATCATTCACTCACTGATCTTCTATAAATAACCAGGTTCACGTGTAGCACAATCATGTGTAGTAGCTACAGGGAGAACGACCAAGTGCAGGAAGGGAGCAAAAATGATGAGGACGATTAGCCGTTGGCACTCACATGGTAAAATCTCCTAGGGCATGAGATGCGTTGGGAATTTGATTCAGAGTGGAAAAGAACCGTCTGGTCTAGAGTTGCGTTCTAGAGCTAGGAGGCAAAAGTACACTAGCTCAACGTATTCAAGTTGGTTTTGTCTAGACAATGCCGATTCGATAGATTCATCGAGGTAGTGTTGTATGAGTTGAACGTACCAATGTGAGAGGAAATCAATGTCACATTATTAGGGAATTTAGAGTCGACAATATTAGAGAATCTGCAAAATATGGGAAGAGTTCACAAACCAGAGGCCAAATTTTTCAAGAGATAATCAGCGAAGCAGGATATTTTTTTATAAGCAGCCTTCAGTTGATGTACCTACTCATTGGAATTTCACATACTTCAATCAGCTATACCTTTTAGAAGTTCATTTAATGTTTTAGAACAACAAGACAAGAAATACAAATATGCTCCTTCACTCGCTGAATGGAAAATGGCTGAAGATGTATGCATGTTGCTAAAGGTGTTTTACAACAGTAACCAAACTTGTATCTAAAGTATCACACTAGCCATCTCTACTTCCGGATCAGATGATGGCGAGGTTCCTGCGTCGTCACCCCCGTGGGGGCATCATCTTTGAGACTGTACATCGGCTGGAGGGACAAGTGTTTGGCTTCGTGGCTGGGCGCAGGTCTCTGTATTCTTCTCGTGGGGTGACCAAGGTTGAGTGGCATGCCATCTACAGTATCAATGCCGGTGAGTCTTGGTGGCAAGGTGCAGCAGGGTCTCGGTGTTGGATACCGTTTGATGGGCACGCAGTAGGCTTGGAATTGCCCAACGTCGTGGTGGTGTCGACGGCAGAAGGGTCCGGCAAGATCAGTGCATTGATTGCTCCTGAAGATAGCATTGCGGAATAAGGCGGCAACAAATTCTATCGCCTGCGCATGCGGTGCATGCTGAGGATCTACTAGACCGGTTCGTGCTCCCGGCTAGCCAGCGGGCGGCTTAGTGAGGCCACATGATTTCTTGGGGTGCATCAATCTTGTAGGTAGGGTGACAACTTTCGTCAGGAAGGTGTCTCTGGGTCAATCTATGTTTTTATTTTGTAAGGCCTTGTTGAATAATGCAATAAAGATGGTTGTGTGCATCGGCGATGCAGAGACTGAGGGTAATCCTCCTTTCAAAAAAAAAGCAAAGGAAATCAAGTTAAATGTGTAATGGAAAGAATCCTACTGGGCAATTTGTGTTCCCGTGGTATTCGATCAGACATTCAGGTTCGATCTTCTTAAATATCTCTTAAAGGACTTTGGATGTGAGACCAATGCTGATAAATGGATGCACAAATTGAAGAAAGCAATTCAAATGTTCTTAGGTGATTACTCTTTAGAGATTTCCTCTCATCACCAAAAAGAAGATCCTGGGAGTCCTCATGCTCAAGAGATGGAAGAGGAGGATGATCCACTTGCAGAATGGGGCATGATATTAGTCAAAGAAATGCCAATCAAATAGTGAGTTGGATCAATATTTGAAAGAAGATTTGTGTCCGCGGAAAAAAGTTGGATATATTTACAATGGCGGGAAACCAACTCAACCAAGTACCTGGTTTTCTCTAGGATAGCCCACAGCATATTGGCTATTCCGGCGTCCATAGTGCCATCCGAATATGCTTTTAGTTCTGAGGAACATATCAGTAGTGATTACATTAATAACCTCTCTTGCTCCACCACAGAGGCTTTGATTTTCCTACAGGACCGGCACGTGACAGCCAGTTAAAAGTTTTTTTTCATGGATGTTGATAACCACAATTAATTTTCTGATTGATGTGTTTTGTGTTTTGTGTACCGAGAAAGATACAAAGACACATTATTAGAGCCAGAGGGGGAAGATCAAGGTATGTGGAGGTTGTTTTCTAGAGTAATTATTGGCACTGCTACTTGGCTAATGTTGTTTTCCGAATCAGTAATGATCATTTTTGTTAGCATGTGTTTTTTTTTTCAAATCTCTCAGGTTATTCTGAAGCTTGATTTTCCATGTATCATGCACATCATTTGTTTTAAGCTGTTAGCTTCCTTGTATGTTTTGTCCTAAGCGATTTGCCAAGGGTTAAGCATCTGAATATCTGCATTTTGGTTGTGCATAATTTTGGGAAATTAGACAGCTGTTGAGGAGAAATTAGACATCTGAATATCTGCATGGAGGCCCTGCAAGCTGAAGGGGATGGCGCCTACTAAGGCTGCGCTGCACCTTCAAAATAGACATGTGGTATGCAGTACGGTCCTTTTGGTTGTATTTGGAATTAAGGACAAAAGCCAATACCTTTCGTTAAAACAACAGGTATCTGAAACCTATCAATTTGCTCTGTTCTGTTAATTGTGCTGCATCGGATTGCTACTTTATCTGAATGTCAATCTGTTGTTTATTCATAAATCTGAGCCTGGTTCGCTGACAGTTGTAGGGTGTGTTTAGAATGTGCATCATGTCTTAAAAGAGATACTCCTATTTTACCTTTCTTGTTTTAGAACACTCACGCGGTGCGTATGTGTTTTTCATTCCAGCCCTAGGATGGTCAAAATGATGCCCATATGTGCGTTACAACTTAGAATGAAAAATTGAAGTGCCCGGAGAAAACATGGAAATGTTCCATAATGTCAAAAATATATATTTGTCCATTCTAGGAGAATCTCAGCTGATTGGGAGAAACATCGACTTCAATTTTCACCTGCAAATTTGGACAGAAATTTCATATTTCCAGATTTTCATTGAAACAGTTCTAGAAATAAGAATAACATATATGCTTAATCTGGGAAAGTTTGAGCGAAGTTAGATCATTTGTTTTAGAGTTTTCATGCTTCTGAACATTCAGTTACAAAATTTGACTGAATTTTGACAGAAAATTTTGAAACATATGCAGAAATTGAATAATACATGTATGAGTAATCTGGGGAAGTTTCAGACCATTTGGATCATTGTTTTGAGTGATTCATGCTTCTGAACTTTCAGCTTCAAATTTTGGCATGGAGAACAGGGGGCTTTCTATTCAGTTTTTGTTCGCTGAATTATACTCCCTCCATTCCTAAATTTTTGTCTTTCTAGTGATTTCAACAAGTGACTACATACGGAGCAAAATGAGTGAATCTACACTCTAAAATATGTCTATATACACTCCCTCCGTTTGGAATTACTTGTCGCAGACATGGATGTATCTAGACGTATTTTAGTTCTAGATACATCCATTTTCGCGACAAGTAATTCCGAACGGAGGGAGTATTTAGGAACGGAGGGAGTAATTAATAAGTGCATGACAGGTGGGTCCAAAGAAGTGAAAAGATGGTCAATTCGATCCTTTTTAACAGAAAGTGTAACGTAAGTGCTGGCAGGAGTGTAGAAGAATTGGCAAAGTTTCTATCCCTTATACAGAGTCTAACTTTCAGCAATTATCAGGAGTTGTTCCAGAACTTACAACAAACCAGAACATTTAGTACTAAAACTAAGCATAAATCTTGCCCAATTGCATCATTAACAGAGTCAGACCATGAAAATCACTTTGAATGCATATACCAAAATGTAAAAATCACCTCGAGTGCAGAAACAATATTTATCATTCAGATAGCAACATGAGCAACAGCCACAGTAACTGCATATCCAAGCCATGACAAGTCTTTTGCAGCCCAAATCTCCAACACCCAAAAAAGGCTGCTAACTGAACGATGCATCACTACCATTCACAAAGAGATACGAGTCATTCAAACGACAACGCTAATGAACACTCCATCGGTACTGCCTTAACATAGAAATAAGTCACTCAAACAGCCAATGGCGGTGAACGCTCCATTGGTACTGCCTTAACATAAACAGCCAAATGACGATGCTCTAGCTTCTAACGAATGCTCCATCAGTACAGCCTTAACATAGAAATGAACGGGTCGGTGATAGAAAGATCAGATGCTTCTTTGTACCAACATAAATGGCCTGCCACACGCCCAGAGACTTCAAAGGAAGGATTGTCCACAACCTGAGTGGCCCACATTCTCTTCGAAGCCAACGGCTGGAGTTTGCACATGGCCTCACTCATCGCCACAGAATCCGGACGGGCCAGCACGACTGTCACCTTCTGCAGCAGCACAGCTCTCCCAAGGACCAGCTTCAGGAACCCAACCTCGTTTGTCCCCCCGGTGAACTGATCGAACACCACCCTCTTGACACGCGACTGCACGCATCCGATCGGACCGACCCGCTGCCAGAAGGTGGAATTGAGCCTATCCCTTACCTTGACTTCACCATGGTCATCATAGTAGTCAGTGTCATTGTCGGACTGCAAAATCAAAGTGTGCCATTCAATTCATTGAAAGATGGAACAAACCAAGCAGTCAAAATGGTGATGATGCAAATTGTGAAGGCAGAGAGAGGGTAAAAAGTAAACTCACAGCCATAATGTGTAAGGTCTCTACTTCAGGGAAGCATCTCAAGAAGCCCAGCAAAGTTTTCACTTCAGCAGCGACTCTGAAACGCACCTTGAGAGCTAACACCTTGACGCTTGGAACCACTGTACTTGGGCAAACCTTTGTCACCCCAGCCTGCAAAGCGATCAAACTGATAGTTTAATTCAAGCCAGCTACCACTAGAAGATCGCTCAATTTTGATTTTTGAAAAGGAAAGATCACTCAAATTGATTGTCTAATTCAATGCAAGTCAAACAAGGCACCAATCAAAGATCACTGGGAGAAATTTGACGACCTTGATGATGGTGTCACCGATCTCAAGCACGTGCTTGGCCGTGTCCAAGTAGCCGAGCACGGCGAGCTGAGGAGCACAGCCAATTTTGACCTTGATGGTGGTTCCAGGCCCAGTGGGGTTCGTGCAGTAGATGATGAGCCGCTGCAGGTGCGGGGCGGCCATGGCGCTGACCTCGTCCACAAGGGAATGCCAGAGCACCATGCAACGGAGGCTTTGGTGGAGGACGCGGACGCGGTTGGGGAGGCAGAAGGTGCCGATGAGCGCCAAGATCTCCAGCTTGGGGCTGCAAGCGAGCATGTAGTCGAGATCGCGCTCCAGGGTGATGCCGTGACAGATGCCGAGCTCCTGGAGGTCGGGGAAGACGCCGGGGCCGCGCGGGAGGTCGACGGTGAAAGGGAAGAGCCAGAGGCCGAGGTAGAGGCGGCGGAGCGAGGCGCCGCAGCTGAGGAGGGACGGCGGTAGCTGCACGGGCATCGCTCCACGGGAGCAAGGGTCGTTGGCGAGGATGAGATCCTCCACGCCCTTGTCGGCGAGGAGGCGGAGCCACTCGGCGAGGAGCGCGTCCTTGTTGGACTCGTTGATGAGGTTGTGGACGAGCCGGACGGAGCGGAAGGGGCCCGGGTGGGAGGCGAGGACGCGGAACGCCGCGGCGGCGTCCGGGAGGAGGTGGGCGTCGTCGAGGACGAGCGGGGCGGCGCGCCAGAGGCCGCGCCAGCGCTGGGAGAGCGCGCCGGTGCGGGCAGCGTCCTTGACGGGGAGGCGGGAGACGACATTGCAAAGGAGGTCGTTTGGGAGAGCGCTGATGCGGTCCTCGCCGCCGCCGTCCTGGTCAGAGGTGGAGGTGGAGGCGGAGAGGGAGGCGGTGGCGGAAACCGGGGAGGCTGGAAGGTAGGAGTGCATGAGTTGCTCGACCCAGAGGGGCGGATCCATGGCGTCCGGCGACGGCGATGGGGGAGGAGAGTGGCGGCGGCGGGGAGCAGCTGGCTGGTGTGCCCTTGCTTCCGACCAATGCGAAGTGAGATGCTCACTCACTTGCTAGGGTTTCGCGTGGATGGGCCGATGCAAGAAGCGTCTGGGCCTTCTCGCTGTTCATTTCTGCAACTTGGACATATTTGTTGTAGATTTTTTTTCGCATTAACTTTTTTGAAACATATTTGTCGTTGCGGATGGACTTCTGCAACGCATATGATATTGCAGAATTTTTTTTCTCATCTTAATGTTTTTGTAACGAGGACGTTGTCGCGGGATGACTTCTACAACACAGATGATGTTGCAGAAAATTGGCAGAGGCACGCGTCCAGTGACGTAGGTTTTGGGCGGCTGATAGAGGTTGCATGTCGTCCGATTAAATTTGTATCCGATGACTACGCGTCTGGCGCAACTATAGTCGTGATCAGTCGGGCGATTCTAATCGTTGTTCCTCTTATAACAAAGCCTTTGTTGCAAAACATTCTATTCATTTCTGCAACAAAACCTTTGTTGCAAAACCATTTCTTCTCTAATCTCCTGCAGCAAGACCCATGCTGCATAACCTTTTCTTCCCTATTTTTCTGCAAGAAGACCCTTGTTGTAAAAGTTGCAACAACGTCTCCGCCACACCTAATTTTGCAACAAGGCGCATGTTGCAAAAATTGCAACACATCTCCAGCTGCATCGCGCACTGGTGCAATCATCGTTCGCTGCCACTGTTCTACAACAACGATGTTGTTGCAAGAAAAGATGAGGGAGAGAGATGTGCATGGTCAAGCAGGACACATATCAAGCAACGGAGGCGACAGACACCCCGTGCTACATCTGCTGGCTGATTAGAATCATTTCCCAAAATTCATGGCGCAAGATAGGGGAGGATTGAGTGGCTTATGCACGGTGTTAGAATTAATCCGAGGCATACCGTTGATCATCCGAGGATCAAGCGATCACACGAGCACGACATCGAGATTTGTTAACGAGGTTCACCGATATGGCTACATCCCCGGGGCCTGATTGTGGCCGCTCCTCCCCATGACACCGCTACAATACCGCACCCGGCCGCCCTGGACGCCGGCACATGCGGCCGGCTTCCCCTGCGTTCCTGTGCTATTATGTTGGCATATGTTACATCTTGTGTCTACCCTCACTATATATGAGAGGCCTAGGATACAAGTGTCCTAATAGGACATAACTCCATATCCTATCTAAACACAATACTACTCAGAGTGCAACTATAACCTATCTTGTACACAATATTCGACACAACTCTAACAAGCTCCACCTTGGCGAATATTCTCCACCACCTTGAATTCGTCAATTCATCAAACTTTCATGTACATTGGACTTGAGTTTATCCCGTGAGTTCCGCTGCCACTCCAAAGACTCCATATGATTCCACATGCAACTTGTAGTCCCTTCTTTTCTTGACCACAGTCACCACTCGAGCAAAATTAAGTTCCTTGTTTCTCTAGTTTGTGCTCCCAACTTCCATGACTTACCTGCGTGAAAGTGAATAACTCACATATTGGGTGTCACATGTAAGAGTTACCTGAACTCAACATCACCGCTCCTTTCTTGACCGCATGTCTGAAACTTGAAGGAATTTCACCGTTTCTTGTAGTCAACCAAGTCAAATTCACAGTTGTCTCACCACATGTATGACCACCAGAGCCCTGGTCCGTCTCCATGTTCCGTGCGTATCGCACGCCTCACCGCTATTAGCGCATCCAGCCTCCGCTGTCTCAGTCGAGTCTCAAGGGTCTTAAACCCACACCACTCAACCCCACGATCATCACTAACCGATGACGAGTTTCACACTTCCATCAGACCACTGGGCTCCAGTCTGAACTACATTTCACTCACTTTTTCCAGCTGAATAGGCTTTGACTCTCTGTGCACTTACGCCGCAGCCCCTCAATCCAGCTCCACCTTCAACATAACTCCATGGTAGATGATCAGTCCATCCACGTGTCTCGTCGACTTCAAGCTCTTATTTTTTTCGAAAAGGAGGCGTACCCCCGGCCTCTGCATCTCTTGATGCACACAACCATTTATTAAAATAAAGGTTCCCGAAGGTTCCAACAAGTAGTCTCAAAACGAAACAAAAAGTCTTAGGAAATAAATAAAAGCCACAACCGGCAAAAAATAAAAGCCACAACCAGCGACAGTAGGATTAGGAGACTAAACGCTTATCCTATTATTGGATCGACATCCAAACCAGCTGTACGTATCCCGTGCAACCATCTCCCATCGGCTGCACCCAATATCCATATGCTCCCTGTGATCCACATGGCTGAGTAATGACCACGTACGGATCCAAGTAGATGCTCTGAAGATGACCTGCAAAAAGTTGATAATGGTTTGTCTGTTAAAGGCAACGTCATTTCGACAATTCCATAAATCCCAATGCATATGCTCCCACTCGGATATGTGCCGTGGACTTTGGCTCCACTCTAGCCAACCAGTTATCAAACAAATGTGATATCGTGAGAGGCGGAATGATGTTGAACGTAACATGAATAGTTCTCACTTATTGTTTCATCATGAACGTAACATGAACGCAAGCGGACATGTGATAAATAGATGCCCTATTGTTTCATCCTGATCACAAAAGCAACATCTTTACTTCCTTCCCACTTATGCTTAGCTAAGTTATCTTTAATAAGAATTACACCCTTGTGCACAAACCACATAAACACTTTTATTTTCAACGGCACCTGATACGTCCATTTTGCATCATGCTTTTATATCAATATTTATTGCATTATGGGTTGTTATTACACATTATATCTCAATACTTATGGCTATTCTCTCTTATTTTACAAGGTTTACCATGAAAAGGGGGAACGCCGGCAGCTGGAATTCTGGCTAGAAAAGGAGCAAATATTGGAAACCTATTCTGCACAGCTCCAAAAATCCTGAAACTCCACGGAAGTCATTTTTGGAATTAATAAGAATTATTGAGCAAAGAAAACACCAGAGGGGGTCCCACACCCTAGCCAGGAGGGTGGGGGGCGTGCCCACCCCTACTGGGCGCGCTCCCTGTCTCCTGGGCCCCCTGGTGGCCCTCCGGTGCCCATCTTCTGCTATATGAAGGCTTTTAGCCTGGAAAAAAATCATAAGCAAGTTTTGTTGGGGAACGTAGTAATTTCAAAAAAATTCCTACGTACACGCAAGATCATGGTGATGGCATAGCAACGAGAGGAGAGAGTGTCCGTCCACGTACCCTCGTAGATCGTAAGCGGAAGCGTTATGACAACGCGGTTGATGTAGTCGTACGTCTTCACGATCCGGCCGATCCAAGCACCGAACGTACGGCACCTCCGAGTTCAGCACACGTTCAGCTCGATGACGATCCCCGGGCTCCGATCCAGCAAAGCTTCGGGGATGAGTTCCGTCAGCACGACGGCGTGGTGACGATGATGATGCTCTACCGGCGCAGGGCTTCGCCTAAACTCCGCGACGATATGACCGAGGTGGAATATGGTGGAGGGGGGCACCGCACACGGCTAAGGAACGATCCATAGATCAACTTCTGTGTCTTTGGGGTGCCCCCCCGCCCCCGTATATAAAGGAGCCAGGGGGGAGGAGGCAGCCGGCCAAGGAGGGCGCGCCAAGGGGGGGAGTCCTACTCCCACCGGGAGTAGGACTCCCTTCTTTCCTAGTTGGAATAGGAGAAGGGGGGAAGAGGAGGAAGAGGGGAAGGAAAGGGGGGGCGCCGCCCCCCTTCCCTTGTCCTATTCGGACTAGGAGGGGGAGGGGCGCGCGGCCCCCTCCTGGCTCCTTCTCTCTTCTCCCTCGTGGCCCAAGTAGGCCCATTAACCCCCCGGGGGGGTTCCGGTAACCTCCCGGTACTCCGGTAAAATGCCGATTTCACCCGGAACCATTCCGATGTCCAAACATAGGCTTCCAATATATCAATCTTTATGTCTCGACCATTCCGAGACTCCTCGTCATGTCCGTGATCACATCCGGGACTCCGAATAAACTTCGGTACATCAAAACTTGTAAACTCATAATAAAACTGTCATCGAAACGTTAAGCGTGCGGACCCTACGGGTTCGAGAACTATGTATACATGACCTAAAACCATTCTCGGCCAATAACCAATAGCGGGACCTGGATGCCCATATTGGTTCCTACATATTCTACGAAGATCTTTATCGGTCAAACCGCATAACAACATACGTTGTTCCCTTTGTCATCGGTATGTTACTTGCCCGAGATTTGATCGTCGGTATCCAATACCTAGTTCAATCTCGTTACCGGCAAGTCTCTTTACTCGTTCTGTAATACGTCATCTCATAACTAACTTATTAGTTATAATGCTTGCAAGGCTTAAGTGATGAGTATTACCGAGAGGGCCCAGAGATACCTCTCCGACAATCGGAGTGACAAAACCTAATCTCGAAATACGCCAACTCAACATGTACCTTCGGAGACACCTGTAGTACTCCTTTATAATCACCCAGTTACGTTGTGACGTTTGGTAGTACCCAAAGTGTTCCTCCGGTAAACGGGAGTTGCATATTTCTCATAGTTACAGGAACATGTATAAGTCATGAAGAAAGCAATAGCAGAATACTAAACGATCAAGTGCTAGGCTAACGGGATGGGTCATGTCAATCACATCATTCTTCTAATGATGTGATCTCATTAATCAAATGACAACACATGTCTATGGTTAGGAAACATAACCATCTTTGATTAATGAGCTAGTCAAGTAGAGGCATACTAGTGACTATATGTTTGTCTATGTATTCACACATGTATCATGTTTCCGGTTAATACAATTCTAGCATGAATAATAAACATTTATCATGATATGAGGAAATAAATAATAACTTTATTATTGCCTCTAGGGCATATTTCCTTCAGTCTCCCACTTGCACTAGAGTCAATAATCTAGATTACATAGTAATGATTCTAACACCCATGGAGTCTTGGTGTTGATCATGTTTTGCTCGTGAGAGAGGCTTAGTCAACGGGTCTGCAACATTCAGATCCGTATGTATTTTGCAAATCTCTATGTCTCCCACTTGGACTTGGTCCCGAATGGAATTGAAGCATCTCTTGATGTGCTTGGTCCTCTTGTGAAATCTGGATTCCTTTGCCAAAGCAATTGCACCAGTATTGTCACAGAAGATCTTCATTGGTCCCGATGCACTAGGTATGACACCTAGATCGGTAATGAACTCCTTCATCCAGACTCCTTCATTTGCTGCTTCAGAAGCAGCTATGTACTCTGCTTCACATGTAGATCCTGCCACGACGCTTTGTTTAGAACTGCACCAACTTACAGCTCCACCGTTTAATAAAAACACGTATCCAGTTTGCGATTTAGAATCGTCCGGATCAGTGTCAAAGCTTGCATCAACGTAACCATTTACGATTAGCTCTTTGTCACCTCCATATACGAGAAACATATCCTTAGTCCTTTTCAGGTATTTCAGGATGTTCTTGACCGCTGTCCAGTGATCCACTCCTGGATTACTTTGGTACCTTCCTGTAAGCTTATTGCTAAGCATACGTCAGGTCTAGTACACAGCATTGCATACATGATAGAGCCTATGGCTGAAGCATAGGGAACATCTTTCATTTTCTCTCTATCTTCTGCTGTGGTCGGGCATTGAGTTTGACTCAACTTCACACCTTGTAGCACAGGCAAAAAACCTTTCTTTGCCTGATCCATTTTGAACTTTTTCAAAATTTTGTCAAGGTATGTGCTTTGTGAAAGTCCTATTAAGCGTCTTGATCTATCTCTATAGATCTTGATGCCCAATATGTAAGCAGCTTCACCGAGGTCTTTCATTGAAAAACTTTTATTCAAGTATCCCTTTATGCTATCCAGAAATTCTATATCATTTCCAATTAATAATATGTCATCTACATATAAAATCAGAAATGCTACAGAGCTCCCACTCACTTTCTTGTAAATACAGGCTTCTCCAAAAGTCTGTATAAAACCATATGCTTTGATCACACTATCAAAACGTTTATTCCAACTCCGAGATGCTTGCACCAGCCCATAAATAGATCGCTGGAGTTTGCACACTTTGTTAGCACCTTTTGGATCAACAAAACCTTCTGGTTGCATCATATACAACTCTTCTTCCAGAAATCCATTCAAGAATGCAGTTTTGACATCCATTTGCCAAATTTCATAATCATGAAATGCAGCAATAGCTAACATGATTCGGACAGACTTAAGCATCGCTACGGGTGAGAAAGTCTCATCGTAGTCAACCCCTTGAACTTGTCGAAAACCTTTCGCAACAAGTCGAGCTTTATAGACAGTTATATTACCATCAGCGTCAGTCTTCTTCTTAAAAATCCATTTATTCTCAATGGCTTGCCGATCATCGGGCAAGTCAACCAAAGTCCATACTTTGTTTTCGTACATGGATCCCATCTCAGATTTCATGGCCTCTAGCCATTTTGCGGAATCTGGGCTCATCATCGCTTCCTCATAGTTCGTAGGTTCATCATGGTCAAGTAACATGACTTCCAGAATAGGATTACCGTACCACTCTAGTGCGGATCTTACTCTGGTAGACCTGCGAGGTTCAATAGAAACTTGATCTGAAGTTTCATGATCAATATCATTAGCTTCCTCACTAGTTGGTGTAGTTGTCATAGGAACTGGTTCTTGTGATGAACTACTTTCCAACAAGGGAGTAGATACAGTTATCTCATCAAGTTCTACTTTCCTCCCACTCACTTCTTTCGAGAGAAACTCCTTCTCTAGAAAGGATCCGAATTTAGCAACGAAAATCTTGCCCTCAGATCTGTGATAGAAGGTGTACCCAATAGTCTCCTTTGGGTATCCTATGAAGACACATTTCTCCGATTTGGGTTCGAGCTTATCTGGTTGAAGTTTCTTCACATAAGCATCGCAGCCCCAAACTTTAAGAAACGACAACTTTGGTTTCTTGCCAAACCACAGTTCATAAGGTGTCGTCTCAACGGATTTCGATGGTGCCCTATTTAACGTGAATGCGGCCGTCTCTAAAGCATAACCCCAAAACGATAGCGGTAAATCAGTAAGAGACATCATAGATCGCACCATATCTAGTAAAGTACGATTACGACGTTCGGACACACCATTTCGTTGTGGTGTTCCGGGTGGCGTGAGTTGCGAAACTATTCCGCATTGTTTCAAGTGTAGACCAAACTCGTAACTCAAATATTCTCCTCCACGATCAGATCGTAGAAACTTTATTTTCTTGTTACGATGATTTTCCACTTCACTCTGAAATTCTTTGAACTTTTCAAATGTTTCAGACTTGTGTTTCATTAAGTAGATATACCCATATCTGCTCAAATCATCTGTGAAGGTGAGAAAATAACGATACCCGCCGCGAGCCTCAACATTCATTGGACCACAAACATCAGTATGTATGATCTCCAACAAATCAGTTGCTCGCTCCATAGTTCCGGAGAACGGCGTTTTAGTCATCTTGCCCATGAGGCACGGTTCGCAAGTACCAAGTGATTCATAATCAAGTGATTCCAAAAGCCCATCAGTATGGAGTTTCTTCATGCGCTTTACACCGATATGACCTAAACGGCAGTGCCACAAATAAGTTGCACCATCGTTATCAACTCTGCATCTTTTGGTTTCAACACTATGAATATGTGTATCACTACTATCGAGATTTAATAAAAATAGACCACTCTTCAAGGGTGCATGACCATAAAAGATATTACTCATATAAATAGAACAACCATTATTCTCTGATTTAAATGAATAACCGTCTCGCATCAAACAAGATCCAGATATAATGTTCATGCTCAACGCTGGCACCAAATAACAATTATTTAGGTCTAATACTAATCCCGATGGTAGATGTAGAGGTAGCGTGCCGACCGCGATCACATCGACTTTGGAACCATTTCCCACGCGCATCGTCACCTCATCCTTAGCTAATCTTCGCTTAATCCGTAGTCCCTGTTTCGAGTTGCAAATATTAGCAACAGAACCAGTATCAAATACCCAGGTGCTACTGCGAGCATTAGTAAGGTACACATCAATAACATGTATATCACATATACCTTTGTTTACTTTGCCATCCTTCTTATCCGCCAAATACTTGGGGCAGTTCCGCTTCCAGTGTCCAGTCTGCTTGCAGTAGAAGCACTCAGTTTCAGGCTTAGGTCCAGACTTGGGTTTCTTCTCTTGAGCAGCAACTTGCTTGCCGTTCTTTTTGAAGTTCCCCTTCTTCTTCCCTTTGCCCTTTTTCTTGAAACTGGTGGTCTTGTTAACCATCAACACTTGATGCTCCTTCTTGATTTCTACCTCCGCAGCTTTTAGCATTGCGAAGAGCTCGGGAATAGTTTTGTTCATCCCTTGCATATTATAGTTCATCACGAAGCTCTTGTAGCTTGGTGGCAGTGATTGGAGAATTCTGTCAATGACACTATCATCAGGAAGATTAACTCCCAGTTGAATCAAGTGATTATTATACCCAGACATTTTGAGTATGTGTTCACTGACAGAACTATTCTCCTCCATCTTGCAGCTGTAGAACTTATTGGAGACTTCATATCTCTCAATCCGGGCATTTGCTTGAAATATTAACTTCAACTCCTGGAACATCTCATATGCTCCATGACGTTCAAAACGTCGTTGAAGACCCGGTTCTAAGCCGTAAAGCATGGCACACTGAACTATAGAGTAGTCATCAGCTTTGCTCTGCCAGACGTTCTTAACGTCGTCAGTTGCATCAGCAGCAGGCCTGGCACCCAGCGGTGCTTCCAGGACGTAACTTTTCTGTGCAGCAATGAGGATAATCCTCAGGTTACGGACCCAGTCCGTGTAATTGCTACCATCATCTTTCAACTTTGCTTTCTCAAGGAACGCATTAAAATTTAACGGAACAACAGCACGAGCCATCTATCTACAAACAAACATAGACAAGCAAAATACTATCAGGTACTAAGTTCATGATAAATTTAAGTTCAATTAATCATATTACTTAAGAACTCCCACTTAGACAGACATCTCTCTAGTCATCTAAGTGATCACGTGATCCAAATCAACTAAACCATGTCCGATCATCACGTGAGATGGAGTAGTTTCAATGGTGAACATCACTATGTTGATCATATCTACTATATGATTCACGTTCGACCTTTCGGTCTCCGTGTTCCGAGGCCATATCTGTATATGCTAGGCTCGTCAAGTATGACCTGAGTATTCCGCGTGTGCAACTGTTTTGCACCCGTTGTATTTGAACGTAGAGCCTATCACACCCGATCATCACGTGGTGTCTCAGCACGAAGAACTTTCGCAACGGTGCATACTCAGGGAGAACACTTCTTGATTATTAAGTGAGAGATCATCTTAAAATGCTACCGTCAATCAAAGCAAGATAAGATGCATAAAGGATAAACATCACATGCAATCAATATAAGTGATATGATATGGCCATCATCATCTTGTGCTTGTGATCTCCATCTTCGAAGCACCGTCATGATCACCATCGTCACCGGCGCGACACCTTGATCTCCATCGTAGCATCGTTGTCGTTACGCCATCTATTGCTTCTACGACTATCGCTACCGCTTAGTGATAAAGTAAAGCAATTACAGGGCGTTTGCATTTCATACAATAAAGCGACAACCATATGGCTCCTGCCAGTTGCCGATAACTTCGGTTACAAAACATGATCATCTCATACAATAAAATATAGCATCACGTCTTGACCATATCACATCACAACATGCCCTGCAAAAACAAGTTAGACGTCCTCTACTTTGTTGTTGCAAATTTTACGTGGCTGCTACGGGCTTAGCAAGAACCGTTCTTACCTACGCATCAAAACCACAACGATAGTTTGTCAAGTTGGTGCTGTTTTAACCTTCGCAAGGACCGGGCGTAGCCACACTCGGTTCAACTAAAGTGAGAGAGACAGACACCCGCCGTCACCTTTAAGCAAGAGTGCTCGTAGCGGTGAAACCAGTCTCGCGTAAGCGTACGCGTAATGTCGGTCCGGGCCGCTTCATCTCACAATGCCGCTGAACCAAAGTATGACATGCTGGTAAGCAGTATGACTTATATCGCCCACAACTCACTTGTGTTCTACTCGTGCATATAACATCAACGCATAAAACCTAGGCTCGGATGCCACTGTTGGGGAACGTAGTAATTTCAAAAAAATTCCTACGTACACGCAAGATCATGGTGATGGCATAGCAACGAGAGGGGAGAGTGTCCGTCCACGTACCCTCGTAGACCGTAAGCGGAAGCGTTATGACAACGCGGTTGATGTAGTCGTACGTCTTCACGATCCAACCGATCCAAGCACCGAACGTACGGCACCTCCGAGTTCAGCACACGTTCAGCTCGATGACGATCCCCGGGCTCCGATCCAGCAAAGCTTCGGGGATGAGTTCCGTCAGCATGACGGTGTGGTGATGATGATGATGCTCTACCGGCGCAGGGCTTCGCCTAAACTCCGCGACGATATGACCGAGGTGGAATATGGTGGAGGGGGGCACCGCACACGGCTAAGGAACGATCCGTAGATCAACTTATGTGTCTTTGGGGTGCCCCCCGCCCCCGTATATAAAGGAGCCAGGGGGGAGGAGGCGGCCGGCCAAGGAGGGCGCGCCAAGGGGGGAGTCCTACTCCCACCGGGAGTAGGACTCCCTTCTTTCCTAGTTGGAATAGGAGAAGGGGGGAAGAGGAGGAAGAGGGGAAGGAAAGGGGGGGCGCCACCCCCCTTCCCTTGTCCTATTTGGACTAGGAGGGGGAGGGGTGCGCGGCCCCTTCCTGGCTCCTTCTCTCTTCTCCCTCGTGGCCCAAGTAGGCCCATTAACCCCCCGGGGGGGTTCCGGTAACCTCCCGGTACTCCGGTAAAATGCCGATTTCACCCGAAACCATTCCGATGTCCAAACATAGGCTTCCAATATATCAATCTTTATGTCTCGACCATTCCGAGACTCCTCGTCATGTCCGATATCACATCCGGGACTGCGAACAAACTTTGGTACATCAAAACTTGTAAACTCATAATAAAACTGTCATCGAAACGTTAAGCGTGCGGACCCTACGGGTTCGAGAACTATGTAGACATGACCTAAAACCATTCTCGGTCAATAACCAATAGCGGGACCTGGATGCCCATATTGGTTCCTACATATTCTACGAAGATCTTTATCGGTCAAACCGCATAACAACATACGTTGTTCCCTTTGTCATCGGTATGTTACTTGCCCGAGATTTGATCGTCGGTATCCAATACCTAGTTCAATCTCGTTACCGGCAAGTCTCTTTACTCGTTCTGTAATACGTCATCTCATAACTAACTTATTAGTTATAATGCTTGCAAGGCTTAAGTGATGAGTATTACCGAGAGGGCCCAGAGATACCTCTCCGACAATCGGAGTGACAAAACCTAATCTCGAAATACGCCAACTCAACATGTACCTTCGGAGACACCTGTAGTACTCCTTTATAATCACCCAGTTACGTTGTGACGTTTGGTAGTACCCAAAGTGTTCCTCCGGTAAACGGGAGTTGCATATTTCTCATAGTTACAGGAACATGTATAAGTCATGAAGAAAGCAATAGCAGAATACTAAACGATCAAGTGCTAGGCTAACGGGATGGGTCATGTCAATCACATCATTCTTCTAATGATGTGATCTCATTAATCAAATGACAACACATGTCTATGGTTAGGAAACATAACCATCTTTGATTAATGAGCTAGTCAAGTAGAGGCATACTAGTGACTATATGTTTGTCTATGTATTCACACATGTATCATGTTTCCGGTTAATACAATTCTAGCATGAATAATAAACATTTATCATGATATGAGGAAATAAATAATAACTTTATTATTGCCTCTAGGGCATATTTCCTTCAAGTTTACGGGACGAAACTCCGCCGCCACGAGGCGGAACCATGGCGGAACCAATCAAGGGCTCCGGCGGAGCTGTTCTGCCGGGGAAACTTCCCTTCGGGAGGGGGAAATCATCACCATCATCATCACCAACGATCCTCTCATCGGGAGGGGGTCAATCTCCATCAACATCTTCACCAGCACCATCTCCTCTCAAAACCCTAGTTCATCTCTTGTATCCAATCTTGTATCAAAACCACAAATTGGTACCTGTGGGTTGCTAGTAGTGTTGATTACTCCTTGTAGTCGATGCTAATTGGTTTACTTGGTGGAAGATCATATGTTCAGATCCTTAATGCATATTAATACCCCTCTAATTATGAACATGAATATGCTTTGTGAGTAGTTACGTTTGTTCCTGAGGGCATGAGTGAAGTCCTGCTATTAGTAGTCATGTGAATTTGGTATTCGCTCAATATTTTGATGAGATGTATGTTGTCTCTCCTCTAGTGGTGTTATGTGAACGTCGACTACATGACACTTCACCATTATTTGTGCCTAGAGGAAGGCATTGGAAAGTAATAGGTAGATGATGGGTTGCTAGAGTGACAGAAGCTTAAACCCTAGTTTATGCATTGCTTCGTAAGGGGCTGATTTCGATCCATATGTTTCATGCTATGGTTAGGTTTACCTTAATACTTCATTTGTAGTTGCGGATGCTTGCAATAGGGGTTAATCATAAGTGGGATGCTTGTCCAAGTAAAGGCATTACCCAAGCACTTGTCCACCCACATATCAAATTATCAAATTACTGAACGCGAATCATGTGAGCGTGATGAAAACTAGCTTGACGATAATTCCCATGTGTCCTCGGGAGCGCTTTTCTCATTATAAGAAATTGTCCAGGCTTGTCCTTTGCTAAAAAAGGATTGGGCCACCTTGCTGCACTTTATTTACTTTTATTGCTTGTTACCCGTTACAAATTATCTTATCACAAAACTATCTGTTACCTACAATTTCAGTGCTTGCAGAGAATACCTTACTGAGAACCACTTGTCATTTCCTTGTGCTCCTCGTTGGGTTCGACACTCTTACTTATCGAAAGGACTACGATAGATCTCCTATACTTGTGGGTCATCAAGACTCTTTTCTGGCGCCGTTGCCGGCGAGTGAAGTGCCTTTGGTGAGTGGAACTTGGTAAGGAAACATTTATATAGTGTGCTAAAAAATTTTGTCACTTGTTGCTATGGAAACTAATCCTTTGAGGGGCTTGTTCGAGGTATCTTCACCCCGACCAGTAGAGCAAAGAGTTGCTCCTCAACCTACTGAACCTACTGAAAATGTTTACTTTGAGATTCCTTCGGGTATGATAGAGAATCTGCTAGCTAATCCCTTTGCAGGAGATGGAACATTGCATCCCGATTTACACCTTATCTTTGTGGATGAAGTTTGTGGATTATTTAAGCTTGCAGGTATTCCCGATGATGTTGTCAAAAGGAAGGTCTTCCCTTTATCTTTGAAGGGAGATGTTTTGACATGGTATAGGCTATGTGATGATACGGGATCTTGGAATTATAAACGATTGAAGTTGGAATTTCACCAGAAGTTCTATCCTATGCATCTTGTTCATCGTGATCGTAATTACATATATAATTTCTGGCCTCGCGAAGGAGAAAGCATCGCTCAAGCTTGGGGGAGGCTTAAGTCAATGTCATATTCATGCCCCAATCATGAGCCCTCAAGAGAAATGATTATCCAAAAAATTTATGCTCGGCTTTCTCTTAATGATCACACCATGCTCGATACTTCCTGTGCAGGTTCTTATTTGTTGAAGACTACTGAATTCAAGTGGGACTTATTAAAGAATTAAACGCAACTCTGAAGATTGGGGTTCCGGCGATGGTAAGGAGTCAGGTATAACACCTAAGTTTAATTGTGTTAAATGTTTTATGGATACCGATGCTTTTCGTGGATTTAGCGCTAAATATGGACTTGACTCTGAGATAGTAGCTGCTTTTTGTGAATCTTTTGCTACTCACGTTGCTCTCCCTAAGGAGAAGTGGTTTAAATATAATCCTCCAATTGAAGTAAAAGTAGTTGCACCTATTACAGTTGAAGAAAAGACTGTCACTTATAATGATCCTATTGTTCCTATAGTTATGTTGAGAAACCTCCTTTTCCTGTTAGGATAAATGATCATGCTAAAACTTCAATTGTTGTTCGTAAGAGAAATACTAGAACTTATACACCTCCTGAGCAAATCAAAGTTGAACCTAGTATTGCTATGGTTAAAGATCTCTTGGATGATAATTTAGATGGGCATGTTATTTACTTCGTGAACAGGCTGCTAATATTGCTAGACCCGATGCTAAGATACATAGACCTATTGTAGGCATGCATGTTATTTCTGTTAAAATAGGAGATCATTGTTATCATGGCTTATGTGATATGGGTGCTAGTGCTAGCGCAATACCTTTTGACTTATATAAAGAAATTATGCATGATATTGCACCTGCTGAAATAGAAGATATTGATGTTACTATTAAGCTTGCCAATATGGACACCATTAAGCCAGTCGGGATTGTTAGAGATGTTGAAGTCTTGTGTGGGAAGGTTAAATATCCTGCTGATTTTCTTGTTCTTGGTTCCCCACAAGATGACTTTTGTCCCATTATTTTTGGTAGACCTTTTTTGAATACTGTTAATGCTAGGATTGATTGTGAAAAGGATACTGTTACAATTGGCTTAGGGGATATGTCTCATGAGTTTAATTTTGCTAAGTTTCGTAGACAACCCCGTGATAAAGAATCACCTAGTAAGGATGAGATTATTGGTCTTGCTTCTATTGCTGTGCCTCCTAATGATCCATTAGAACAATATTTGTTAGACCATGAAAATGATATGTTTATGAATGAAAGAAGGGAAATAGATGAAGTGTTCCTTCAACAGGGTCCTATTCTGAAACACGACCTACCTGTTGAAATCCTAGGGGATCCCCCTCCACCCAAGGGTGATCCCGTGTCTGCGCTCAAACAATTACCTGATAATCTTAAGTATGCTTATCTTGATGAAAAGAAAATATATCCTGTTATTATTAGTGCTAACCTTTCAGAGCAAGAAGAAGAAAGATTCTTGAAAACTCTGAAAAAGCATCGTGCTGCTATTGGATATACTCTCGATGATCTTAAGGGCATTAGTCCTACTCTATGCCAACACAAAATTAAAGTGGAGAAAGATGCCAAGCCAGTTAGAGATCCTCAACGACGATTGAATCCTAAGATGAAAGAAGTGGTAAGAAAGAAGATACTAAAGCTCCTTGAGGCAGGTATAATTTATCCCGTTGCTGATAGCGATTGGGTAAGTCCTGTCCATTGCGTTCCTAAAAAGGGAGGTATTACTATCATTCCTAATGATAAAGATGAATTGATCCCGCAAAGAATTATTACAGGTTATAGGATGGTAATTGATTTCCGTAAATTAAATAAAGCTACTAAGAAAGATCATTACCCTTTACCTTTTATTGATCAAATGCTCAAAAGACTATCCAAACATACACATTTCTGCTTTCTAGATGGTTATTCTGGTTTCTCTCAAATACCCGTGTCAGCGGAGGATCAATCAAAAACTACTTTTACTTGCCCTTTCAGTACTTTTGCTTATAGACGTATGCCTTTTAGTTTATGTAATGCACCTGCTACCTTTCAAAGATGCATCATGGCTATATTCTCTGACTTTTGTGAAAAGATTTGTGAGGTATTCATGGATGATTTCTCAGTTTATGGATCCTCTTTTGATGATTGCTTGAGCAACCTTGATCGAGTTTTGCAGAGATGTGATGACACTAGTCTCGTCTTGAATTGGGAAAAGTGTCAGTTTATGGTTAATGAAGGCATTGTCTTGGGGCATAAGATTTCCGAGAGAGGTATTGAAGTTGATAAAGCTAAAGTTGATGCTATTGAAAAGATGCCATGTCCCAAGGACATAAAAGGTATAAGAAGTTTCCTTGGTCATGCCGGTTTTTATAGGAGGTTCATTAAGGACTTTTCTAAAATCTGTAGGCCTCTGACTAATTTATTGCAAAAAGATATTCCTTTTGTCTTTGATGATGATTGTGTAGAAGCATTTGAAATACTTAAGAAAGCTTTGATCACTGCACCTATTGTTCAGCCACCTGATTGGAATTTACCCTTTGAAATTATGTGTGATGCTAGTGATTGTGCTGTAGGTGTTGTTCTAGGGCAAAAAGTTGATAAGAAATTGAATGTTATCTAGTATGCTAGCAAAACTCTTGATACTGCCCAGAGAAATTATGCTACTACTGAAAAAGAGTTTTTAGCAGTCGTATTTGCATGTGATAAGTTTAGACCTTATATTGTTGATTCCAAAGTTACTATTCACACTGATCATGATGCTATTAAATATCTTATGGAAAAGAAAGATGCTAAGCCTAGACTTATTAGATGGGTTCTCCTGCTCCAAGAATTTGATTTGCATATTATTGATAGAAAGGGAGTTGATAACCCCGTTGCAAACAACTTGTCTAGGCTAGAGAATGTTCTTGATGACCCACTACCTATTGATGATAGCTTTCCTGATGAACAATTAGCGGTCATTAATGCTTCTCGTACTGCTCCTTGGTATGCTGATTATGCTAATTATATTGTTGCTAAATTTACACCACCTAGTTTCACATACCAGCAAAAGAAAAAGTTCTTTTATGATTTAAGATATTACTTCTGGGATGACCCACACCTTTATAAAGAAGGAGTAGATGGTGTTATTAGACGTTGTGTGCCTGAGCATGAACAGGAACATATCCTACGCAAGTGTCACTCTGAATCATATGGAGGACACCACGCTGGAGATAGAACTGCACATAAGGTGTTGCAATCTGGTTTTTATTGGCCTACTCTCTTCAAGGATGCTCGTAAGTTTGTCTTGTCTTGTGATGAATGCCAAAGAATTGATAATATTAGTAGACGTCAAGAAATGCCTATGAACTATTCTCTTGTTATTGAACCTATTGATGTTTGGGGCTTTGATTATATGGGACCTTTTCCTGCCTCTAATGGTTACACACATATTTTAGTTGCCGTTGATTACGTTACTAAGTGGGTAGAAGCTATTCCAACTAGTAGTGCTGATCATAACACCTCTATTAAGATGCTTAAAGAAGTTATTTTTCCGAGGTTTGGAGTCCCTAGATATCTTATGACTAGTGGTGGTTCACATTTTATTCATGGTGCTTTTCGTAAGATGCTTGCTAAGTACGATGTTAACCATAGAATTGCATCTCCTTATCACCCGCAGTCTAGTGGTCAAGTAGAGTTGAGCAATAGAGAGCTCAAATTAATTTTGCAAAAGACTATCAATAGATCTAGAAAGAATTGGTCCAAGAAACTTAATGATGCATTATGGGCCTATAGAACTGCATATAAAAATCCTATGGGTATGTCTCCGTATAAGATGGTTTATGGAAAAGCATGTCACTTACCTCTTGAACTTGAACATAAAGCATATTGGGCTATTAAAGAGCTCAATTATGACTTCAAACTTGCCGGTGAGAAGAGGTTATTTGATATTAGCTCACTTGATGAATGGAGAACCCAAGCCTATGAGAATGCCAAGCTGTTCAAAGAAAAAGTTAAAAGATGGCATGACAAAGGATACAAAAGCGTGAGTTTAACGTAGGTGATTATGTGTTGCTATTCAGCTCTTGTTTAAGATTTTTTGCAGGAAAACTTCTCTCTAAATGGGAAGGTCCTTACGTTATTGAGGAGGTCTATCGTTCCGGTGCCATAAAAATCAACAACTTCGAAGGCACAAGTCCGAGGGTGGTGAACGGTCAAAGAATCAAACATTATATCTCAGGTAATCCTATCAATGTTGAAACTAATATTATTGAGATCGTAACCCCGGAGGAATACATAAGGGACACTTTCCAGAATGTTTCAGACTCCGAAAAGGAATTGGTATGTGGTACGGTAAGTAAACCGACTCGAAAACAATTCTAATGGCATTTTTTCTCTGTTTTGGAATATTTAAGAATTTTGGAAAGAAAGAAGTAATCCGGGAAGGACACGAGGCCTCCACGAGGGTGGAGGGCGCGCCCACCCTTACTGGGCGCGCCCCCTGTCTCGTGGCCACCTCGTGTGCCTCCCTGACTCCGTTTTCTTGCATGTTACGTATTTTGGTCAGTAAAAATTCATTATATAATCTCCCGAAGGTTTTGACCACCGTATCACGCAAATATCCTCTGTTTTCGTTTCGAGCTGTTTTTCTGACAGATCTAGAGCATCATAACGTCTCCAAGTGCTCCCAAGGACAAGTTTTTCGAGAGGGTTATCAACCCCTATCTCGCGGAGGTGCTGCAACACCCTCAAACCATTGAGATGTGTGAGGGGGTGCTGCACATCCGCGATGTGGAGGGACCAAGGCGTACCGGAAGCATGGAGACAAAGCTCGAAGCCATGGAGCAACAAGTTTTCAAGTGCCAAGGGATGGTGGAGCGTGGACTCAACGCTAACCAGATGATGATCACGGAGTTCACCAACAACGACAAGCTGGATGCCAAGATCATTGGGGAGACCATCTTTAAGCTTCAAGAGAAAATCGAGCACCTCCAAGCCTAGATCTATGACCTGCAAAACCAAAACTGTGAGTATGAATATAGATTCAAGAGGATGAGTTGGTTGCAGATTTGAGGATCCCGGAGACTCGATCGTCCTTCTATGATGGTGAGCCTATGCCTTGGAAGATGGACGACAAGCCTACATCATCAACAACTCCTACTTCACCACCTCCGAGTACATAATTACATGGGTATGGGCACTCCCCTTGGCAACTGACAAGCTTGGGGGAGGTGTCCCGGTATCGTATCGCCATCACACTCCTATCTTTACTGTTTTATTTAGTTCGATCCTTTTATTAATATCTTGTTATGGTAGATTGAAGTTTTGGTATCAAGTAGTTTTGAGTTTTGCTTTGTGATCTCTTTATGTATTCGAGTTCGTGAGCTATCTATAATAAAGATTAGTGTTGAGTCAAGGGCTTTGCTATCATGCTATGATCTTCAGGAAGTAGAAAGAATAAAAAGAATAAAAGAGTTCATATTGATCTTATGGATAGTAATGACTTCACATATAAAGAGTATGAGGCATAAATGTTGTTGAGAGTTGACAAACGTAGTTTTGGTCATCGTTGCAATTAATAGGAAGTAGTAAGGAAGGAGAGGTTTTCACATATAAATATACTATCTTGAACATCTTTTATGATTGTGAGCACTCATTAAGTATGACATGCTAAAAGAGTTGATGTTGGACAAGGAAGACAACGTAATGGTTTATGTTTTCTCACATCTCAGTTAAAGTATATTGTCATTGATCTTCCCGACATGTTGAGCTTGCCTTTTCCCCTCATGCTAGCCAAAATTCCTTGCACCAAGTAGAGATACTACTTGTGCTTCCAAATTTCCTTAAACCCAGTTTTGCCATGAGAGTCCACCATACCTACCTATGGATTGAGTAAGATCCTTCAAGTAAGTTGTCATGTTGCAAGCAATAAAAATTGCTCTCTAAATATGTATGACTTATTAGTGCGAAGAAAATAAGCTTTATACGGTCGTGTGATATGGAAGTAATAAAAGCGACAGACTACATAATAAAGGTTCATATCACAAGTGGCAATATAAAGTGACGTTCTCTTGCATTAAGATTTTGTGCATCCAACCCTAAAAGCACATGACAACCTCTTCTTCCCTCTGCGAAGGGCCTATCTTTTACTTTATGTTTTTACTTTATGCAAGAGTCAAGGTGATCTTCACCTTTCCCTTTTTCATTTTATCCTTTGGCAAGCACCTCGTGTTGGAAAGATCCTGATATATATATATATATATATATATATATATATATATATATATATATATATATATATATATATATATATATATATATATATATATATATATATATATATCCAATTGGATGTAAGTTAGCATGAATTATTATTGTTGACATCACCCAAAGGTGAACACGTTGGGAGGCAACACAATAAGCCCCTATCTTTCTCAGTGTCCGATTAAAACTCCATAACCACAAGTATTGCGTGAGTGTTAGCAATTGTAGAAGACTATATGATAGTTGAGTATGTGGACTTGCTGAGAAGCTCTATTCTTGACTCCTTCTGATGTTATGATAAATTGCAATTGTTTCAATGACTGAGATTATAGTTTGTTAGTTCTCAATGAAGTTTCTGAACCATCCTTGACATTGTGAATTGATTGTTACTTGAGCATAAGAAACCATATGGCAAAAAATGTATATATGTTGCTGTTATAAGAATGATCATGATGCCCTCATGTTCGTATTTTATTTTTATCGACACCTCTATCTCTAAACATGTGGACATATTTTTCGATTTCGGCTTCCGCTTGAGGACAAGCGAGGTCTAAGCTTGGGGGAGTTGATACGTCCATCTTGCATCATGCTTTTATATCAATATTTATTGCATTATGGGCTGCTATTACACATTATGTCTCAATACTTATGGCTATTCTCTCTTATTTTACAAGGTTTACCATGAAGAGGGGGAATGCTGGCAGCTGGAATTTTGGCTGGAAAATGAGCAAATATTGGAAACCTATTCTGCATAGCTCCAAAAATCCTGAAACTCCACGGAAGTCATTTTTGGAATTAATAAGAATTATTGAGCGAAGAAAACACCAGAGAGGGCCCACCCCTGGCCAGTAGGGTGGGGGCCGTGCCCACCCCTACTGGGCGCGCCCCCTGTCTCCTGGGCCCCATGGTGGCCCTCCGGTGCCCATCTTCTGCTATATGAAGGTTTTTACCCTGGAAAAAATCATAAGCAAGCTTACGGGACGAAATTCCGCCGCCACGAGGCGGAACCTCAGCGGAACCAATCTAGGGCTCCGGTGGAGCTGTTCTGCCGGGGAAACTTCCCTCCGGGAGGGAGAAATCATCACCATCGTCATCACCAACGATCCTCTCACCGGGAGGGGGTCAATATCCATCAACATCTTCACCAGCACCATCTCCTCTCAAAACCCTAGTTCATCTCTTGTATCCAATCTTGTATCAAAACCACAAATTGATACCTGTGGGTTGCTAGTAGTGTTGATTACTCCTTGTAGTTGATGCTAATTGGTTTACTTGGTGAAAGATCATATGTTCATATCCTTAATGCATATTAATACCCCTCTGATTATGAACATGAATATGCTTTGCGAGTAGTTATGTTTATTCCTGAGGACATGGGTGAAGTCTTGCTATTAGTAGTCATGTGAATTTGGTATTCGTTCAATATTTTGATGAGAAGTATGTTGTCTCTCCTCTAGTGGTGTTATGTGAACGTCGACTACATTACACTTCACCATTATTTGGGCCTAGAGGAAGGTATTGGAAAGTAATAAGTAGATGATGGGTTGCTAGAGTGACAGAAGCTTAAACCCTAGTTTATGTGTTGCTTCGTAAGGGGCTGATTTGGATCCATATGTTTCATGTTATGGTTAGGTTTACCTCAATACTTCTTTTGTAGTTGCGGATACTTGCAATAGGGGTTAATCATAAGTGGGATGCTTGTCCAAGTAAGGGCAGTACCCAAGCACTGGTCCACCCACATATCAAATTATCAAAGTACCGAACGTGAATCATATGAGCCCGATGAAAACTAGCTTGACGATAATTCCCATGTGTTCTCGGGAGCGCTTTTCTCATTATAAGAAATTGTCCAGGATTGTCATTTGCTACAAAAGGATTGGGCCACCTTGCTGCACTTTATTTACTTTTATTGCTTGTTACCCGTTACAAATTATCTTATCACAAAATTATCGGTTACCTACAATTTCAGTGCTTGCAGAGAATACCTTACTGAAAACAGCTTGTCATTTCCTTCTGCTCCTCGTTGGGCTCGACACTCTTACTTATCGAAAGGACTACGATAGATCCCCTATATTTGTGGGTCATCAGCACCTTAACTTTCCAAATATGAACCGTCCTTGGGATAGGCCCGGTATTAATCAAATCCGTGTACATGAATTTAACCGAGAAAACTCTTGACCTGGAAAGCTTCCATTGTATAGTGTCTGGTACATCCGATAGGTTAACCTTCATTAACATACGCACAGGATGTAGCCATCTATCCCATCGCTCACCTATAACAGAGTGTCCGGTACTTCAAGCTCTCATGTGTGCACCGTCTTGGATCAACCCCGCGCCATAGTCTTGTCGAAGCCACACAATCCCTCGGGGCCTGCGCCACGTGTTTCCATGCCCAGAAGTCGATCACCATCAGCATCACGCTCCTGCGCCATCATCACTGAATCCAAGACCACCTTCTATACCAACCGACTTGCGTCGATCCGTCAGACTGTCTAGTCCGACCCAGGCGAACTTGTCCGGCTGCATGACACGCTCCAGACTCCTCAAGTCGTCACTGTGACCATTGCCATCCATACACAATGTGTACCAACAAGAAAACCAAATAAACTCCCTTGTAGCTTTCCCGTGTGAATACCAAAAGGAGACAATGCTCCTAATTAACTCAAGTATATAGCTTTCGAATTTCTTTTTTTTCTTTCTTGATAAGCATCACATGGTCTGACAGGCCACGTCTTCGGTACGTAGCTGGCCACGTCTTCGGTACCGCACGCAGCCGTGTCGACCTGCTCCTTTAGTCTCTCGCTCGGGGCCCTTCCTCGGCCCGCCACCTCGCCTGATGGCCCGCTTGACTGTAGCTTCGATCAAACTGATCTCTTTTCTCTCGGCTCTTCCTCTAGATCAACACGCAACAACCTCTTTGTAATCTTTCTCATGATACTACTTGTTAAAATAAATTTAAGGCATACCACTGATTATTCGAGGACTAGGCAATCACATGAGCACGACATCGATATTTGTTAACGAGGTTCACCGATATGGCTACATCCCTGGGGCCTGACAATGGCCGCTCCTCCCCACGACACCGCTACAATATCGCACCCGGTCGCCCTGGACGCCGGCACATGCCGTCGGCTTCCCCTGCGTTCCTGTGCTATTATGTTGGCATAGGTTACATTGTGTGTCTATCCTCACTTTATATGATAGGCCTAAGATACAAGTGTCCTAATAGCACACGACTCCATATCATATCTAAACACAATACTACTCAAAGTCCAACTGTAACCTATTTTGTACATAATATTCGACACAACTCTAACACACGACAACAAAAACACCTATTTTTCATCTTAGAGGGAGCCAGCTTAGACGAAAAAAATCAGATCAAGTCTCTCCAATGACCTGACGGGCAAATAACTGAGAATAAAGCCGAGTTGAAAGCCATGGCCACTGCTCTCTACATATCAAAGGGAGTACATAATATGGACCAAGTTCTATCGACGAACCATCAAAAAGTTACTACTGAAATGAATGAGATCCTTAATGCCCCATACAGTGTTTTGGAGATCAAGGCCGCATTCTTTCAGATGGTTCCCACTAAGACGCCATGCCCAGATGGTTTTCCTGCATACTTTTTTCAGCGTCACGGGGAAGTTTGTGGAGATGAGGTTACAAAAGTCGTTCTGAAAATCGTTGAAGCCAAAGAATCAGCTGAGTGATTCAATGAAACTATCTTGCTTCTTATTCGCAAGGTAAAAAATCCCACGCTTTTATCGCAATTCCGCACAATATGTTTGTGCAATGTTTATGTACAAGATAGCTTCAAAGGTAATTTCCAACCGTCTGAAACTGGTTCTACCTAACATTATTTCTAGGGAGCAGTCAACCTTTGTACCAAGCATAGTCATAACCGATAACAATTTCACTGTGTATGAGTGCTTACATATTATGAAGAGGAACAAGGCAAAGAAATATCAATCCTACGCACTGAAACTTGACATGATGAAAACCTATGGCAGAGTTGAGTGGTCCTATCTTCAAGGCATCATGCTCAAGCTGGGATTTTCTGACAGCTGGGTAAGCATTGTTGCAAGCCTAGCCACTACAGTGAATTTTTCTGTCTTGTTTAGTGGTAAAAGGCTGGAGGAGTTTAAACCATCGCGGGGAATCAGACAAGGGGACCCAATATCTCCGTACTTGTTTTTGTTAGCAGCAGAGGGCCAGTCGTACCTGTTAAAAGCTAGAAGTGAGTCATCTAATTTGCATGGATTGCATGTGGTGTCGTCTGCCCCACAAGTGAACCATATCTTATTTGCTGATGACAGGCTTCTGTACTTCAAGGCAAATAGCGTGGGGGCTATTGAGGTGAACCTGGTACTGGATATGTATTGTCAATGCACCGGTCAGCGAATTAACTACTCAATGTCGTCCATATTTTTTAGTAAAGGGGTGTCGGAAAGCACCTGCAATGAGCTAAAAAACATTCTAAATGTTCCGGGCGCTATGTCAATTGCAGGTAAGGAGGTGCTAGTCAAGGCAGTTGCATAGGCCTTCTATGTCCTGTTTCAAGCTACCACGCGGCTTATTGGAGCACCTAAATATGTTGATCAGGAAGTTGCGGCTTATTGGGCCGCAAAGAGGGCAAACGCAAGCCACATTGGGTTTCTTGAAAAACTATGACCCAACCTAAAGGTATGGAGGCTTGGAATTCAAAGATTTCGAGCTTTTTAACTTGGCTATGTTAGCCAGACATGCATGGAGGTTACTGCAGAATCCAGAGTCTTTGAGTGCTCGTCTTCTAAAAAGTATTACTTTCCAAATGGTACTATTTTGAATGCTCCTTTAGGCAATCATCCCAGCCAGATCTAGAGGGCCATCATTGAAGGGAGAGACATGTTGAGGCAAGGACTTATTAAACGTATTGTTAATGGTAATAATACGTTAAGCCGGTCTTTATCTCTACTCCTAATGGAGCAGTTGGTGAATAGTCCGCTGGTTATTTTTCGTTGGTTTTATTTCGTCCCACCACTTTCACTAGGTTTTTTTCGTCCCGTCCCCCCACCCCACCGGTTTAGTTTCGGGTCACCCTCTCACACAACGGAAAAAAATCTAAACCGGTCAGAACTTTCCATGCTAGCACAAATTATTTAGTAATGCATTTATGTGAAAAAATTAATCACGATCAATATCTAAAGATCAAATCTAAATTAATTAACCTTACCTTAAATCGCCAATTCTTCTTGTTAGTTCCACCGAGCGAAGACATCCCTACGCCTCCCCTCGTACTTGAAAGGAAGGAAATTAACTTAGAAACAGAAACCCATGCATGGATGCCAATCCCGTTCCTCTCTAACGTTCTCTTTCCTTTCCTAGCTCCCATTCTCCTCATAGAGATGCACATTGATTGGGAAGGAGGATGACTGAATGAGAGGCCTCAGATCGGATCCTCTTCGATCCAGGCCTCAGCAACGTCAACGACTGTCGGTGTCAAAATCGGTGGATCTCGGGTAGGGGGTCCCGAACTGTGCGTCTAGGCGGATGGTAACAGGAGACAAGGGACACGATGTTGCGGAGGGTTCGTTTCCTCGCATTGTTTGATGTGAAGGTCTCGAAGACTGTCGACACCGTACTAGCGTTTCTGGGGTGGTGTTCTTCGGATTCTGGAGTTAAAAGCTCCTCGCCACTTCTGGCCACCTGCCGGAGTATCCAACATGCTCTAAGGCTGTGAGTTGGTGTGACTTCCCCTGAATTGTGAATTTTACAGGGTCCATTGAGCCATCCCTCTAGTACGGTCCCATACCCTATAGAGGGTTTTTGTTTTTTGATGTTTGGCTTAGGTGCCTGGCGATGATGCACCCTTTTTTTCGGACTCGTATTGTATTCAGGGCTAGATTGTCCCAGAATTTATCTTCGTTTTCCGAACGCTTTCTGTCGCACAGTACTTTCGTACTATGGATGTCAAGTCAGCGAAGCGTGTAATTTCGCGGCGACTTATGGCGTTGAGGATTTCGATGTCCGTGCAGTTGTTACAGAAGAATGAAATTGTTTCTTCCTCACGTCAGTCCTTTATCTTGTTCATAACAAGGAGGAATCTGGCCCAATAGTGGTGTACTGTTTCCCCGGGCACTTGCCGTATTTGGGATAAATCCCTTATAGTTGGGTGGGCGGGTGGATTTAAATCCGGAACCTTGCCCGATAAAAGATTCAGGGGCCAAGAAGTTTTCGAATTCAGAAGCCTGCTTTCTTGGACATTATTCAATGAATCGGGCCTGCTGCCTGACTTTAGGTTCAGGACTTGGGCAACATCCTCCCCTCCGCGGGTATCCGGCTTGGAGGGGTCGGGAATCCGGACACATTTGGTCCTTAGAGCGGGCGAAGATGCGCCGCATTGTTCTTCCACCACTTCAACGTGGTGGGTGACCTGGGGAGAGTCGATCTCTCTCAGATCGGGTTTAAGCCCAATCTGGCCGTAATCTGTAGCGACTCCCAGGGCGGCGATGCGATCCAGGAGCTCATTCAGGGAAGAGAGCTCCGTCAGATCTAACTGCTCGGCGAGTTCCGAGCTGATGTGAAGATTGCTTTCGATGGCCTGAGAGGTCATCGTCGGCGCGGCGGCCGAACAGGCGGTCATCAAAAACCTGCCTAGCCGGAGAGTTTGACCGACAGCCAAAGCTCCTTTAGCGACAACAGCGTCTTTAAAGACGGAGTGCGGCATCCTTCCTGACGATGACGACACAAAGGAACTCTCAATGAAAGCACCAATGTCGGTGTCAAAACCGGCGGATCTCGGGTAGGGGGTCCCGAACTGTGCGTCTAGGCGGATGGTAACAGGAGACAAGGGATATGATGTTTTTACCCAGGTTTGGGCCCTCTCGGTGGAGGTAAAACCCTACTCCTGCTTGATTAATATTGATGGTATGGGTATTACAAGAGTTGATCTACCACGAGATCAGAGAGGCTAAACCCTAGAAGCTAGCCTATGGTATGATTGTTGTTCGTCCTACGGACTAAAACTCTCCGGCTTATACAGACACCGGAGAGGGCTAGGGTTACACAGAGTCGGTTACAATGGGAGGAGATCTTCATATCGTATCGCCAAGCTTGCCTTCCATGCCAAGGAAAGTCCCTATCCGGACACGGGACGGAGTCTTCAATCTTGTATCTTCATAGTCCGGGAGTCCGGCCAAAGGTCATAGTCCGGCCAGCCGGACACCCCCTAATCCAGGACTCCCTCAACGACGCATACACCCGGATGCTCGACAAGACCAAGCACCAGGACGACGTCGATGACATCCCCGCCGTGCTAGATGGCGGCCGCGGCGTAGATCCCTTGGTCGTATTTGAGAGGATCTAACCGCCCGGCGGCAAGATGCGGAGCCGCGAACATGCGCGGATGCGCTGGAGACAAGCTGTGCGGAGCCGCAGCCGTTTCCGTTGGTTGCCGCGCTGTAAGCGGTTGTTCGCCGTCGCTTCCATAGCCTGCCAGGAGCCGTCATCGCGCACAGAGGGCCATGGCAAGCACGGACGTTGGCGATGGTGGGCTTGTGGCGCGGGTGCACATGTTGCCGGAGCCGAGGCGAACACGGCTGCGGGTGTTGCTCGGCGAGCTAGGGCGCGCCGATGTGGATGCATCTATGCTGCTGCGTGCGCCTCAATGACGAGAGCCAAAGGTATTAAAATAGGAAAGAAGCACCTGATTATTATACCAATTAGATCAAGACTTTGGTATATGCATGGTTGTATGCGCGCTTGATCCTCCTGTGCATCACTCCGAGGTAAACATTCATCCCTAATTCCCTTCTGTATGTTCCTCCCAGCTGAAGACGGTGTCGTCTTGCTTCTGAAGTGGAAATGGAATAGATGAATTATTCTCATGCTCGGATGGAAGTGACTCGCGTGAGTGCATAGCATACAAGTGAAAACAATCAAATTAATTATTAAATCATTGAGGTTAATCACAGAAGACAATGATTTTGCTTTCTCCTAATTGATGTTTTTGCAGTGAGCGGCGTGGAAGTCGACTTCTCCAGCAACCAGGCCATGATCGGCAATCTTCGGGAGGAATTCCATGCGTCGTCCCTTCCACATGCTGGCTACCTTCCTCCTATTCAATCGCTCCAGCACATGGGTGTGCATGGTGGCCGGAATTGGGGTTCGCCGGAATGTCTTTGTCTCTCGTTCGCTCTCGGTAGAGCGTGTTGATAACGTGTATGGAGTTGATAACAAGGGAGACTCAATCACCTCATAGTTGCCAACGTTTATGATCACCCCCTTGCGCCCAGTGCCGTCTCGTTCGCTTCGTCGTTAATTTTGGAGAGACGTGCGTTATTTATTACGCCGCTCCGGTCGACGAGGCTGATGCAAGGGCGTCCGCCCCTGCTCCGACGAGGAGGATGCCCTTCCATGTGAGATCCAGCAATGAAGCACTCCACCGATATCCGTTCCTACGAGATCCGGCGAGGTAGTGCTGGCCTCCTGCCCCCGGTGGGGAAGCTACTGCCTTCCACGGCAAAAAAGTGGTTGACCACAACGTTCTTGAAGCCTCGTGCGATGGAGTCTGCACAAGATAATATTCATCCTTGCCTTTCAACACCTGGCCTACTGTTAAAAAGGCTCTGCATCTAATTGCTTACTATACAGAGTTTGTTTATGTCTAGAGTTCATCTAGGGATTAGTAAGAAAATAAGCTGTTTTTTGTCAAATGGTTATGCAGGCTCAAGCAACCTCAAAGTAGGCTGGGGAGGATAACCAGTGATTATATTGATGTTGGAGAGTCATGTTGAAGTTGAGTTTGTATGGTTATAGATTTTAATCTCTGTGCGGGTGGTGTTCTTGAAGTTTCATTTGGTGTTGTTGTCAGCAGGCTTATACTTTCATCATCTTCTACATCAAGTATAGTGGTTAATTGTTTTGGTCAACTCTGCATTTTATTTCCTCAGAATTACCTCGCCGCATTTTGTGAACAACAAAAGTAACAGTATGATAATTGGTAAAAGTTTTTGGTCCCATAATATCAGAGAGTGTGTGTGTGAGAGAGAGAGAGAGTGTGTGTGTGTGTGTGTGTGTGTGAGAGAGAGAGAGAGAGAGAGAGAGAATTTAGATATCATTTGGTGGTAGCAAGTTCAAGTAATAGTTTGAACACATTCAAGAAATAGTATAAAGATAATGCATATTACATAAAAATAACACTGAGAATTTAGATGTATTGTTTGTCATGGAGCTGTGGCTAGCCGATTTACATGAAATTAATTCCCTCAGTTGTGGTGGCAAATATAATACACATAATCCATATTGTTATGCACTACCGTCTGTGTGTGTGAAATAGATGGATTATGGTCCCGTACCCAATAAGATGGATATGTGTGTGTGTTAGAGAGAGAGAGGGAGAGGGGGAGAGAGTGAGGAAGAGGGAAGGAGAGTGTGTGCGTGTGTGTGAGAATTTAATGATAAAAAAGGTCGTCAATGTCATTTGATATGTATGAGAATATTAAATGTAATATTAACATGATTAATATTGAACTTTTAAAATTAATGTGGCCCCGATGCAACGCACGGGCGTTCTTCTAGTATATATATATCGTTAGTCTGAAAGTAACGAATGTGACGCTACTTACCAAAAGATCTAGAAGCAGAGGCAAAACTCCTTCGACCTTTGGGGGAGGATTCTTAAGGTAAAGTATTTCCCTAAGTTGCTGGTCTTTGCTGCCGCCAGACATGACTCTCCCTTTTGGAATGGGATACAATGATCATCACATATAGCAGTTGGCCTACTTAAGCCGGTTGAGATGAAAATATTATACAATACTCCCTCTATCTCTAAATATAAAGCGTTTTGGCAGTTCACTTTGGTATTGGTAGTGGTGTGAATATTTTTTTTTGCATGCACGTAATAGTGTGAGTCCTTTTTTAGTTTTTTTGAGTATGTAGTAGTGTGAGTTTAATATTTAAATTTTGTGACATGATAATAATTATATAATACTCCTATTTAAAAAAACAAAAATAAACTATTGAAGTTCAGAAAATTTGAAAAGAACATATGCTTGCGCATTCGAATTGTAGCCCACACGTGAACACGACATTTTTTTACGATAGAACGGTGAGACAACTCTTGAGCTCAACCCGGTTCTGCTCCAACCCAACCGACTAGTAGAGTAGATTGCTCTGCTCTGACTCTTCCCAATCCCCACCCAAACCCTCGACGACCGCACCATGGCGCCGCCGTCGCCGCTAGTCGACGACGCCACCGCCGAGATCCTCCTCCGCCTCCCACCGGACGAGCCCAAGCACCTCTTCCGCGCCACCCTCGTCTGCAAGCGGTGGCTCCACATCATCTGCGACCCCGGCTTCCTCCGCAGCTACCGCGCCTTCCACGGTGCCCCTCCCCTCCTCGGCCTCCTCCACCGTCTCATGTTCTGCCAATTGGGCCCGCCCACCCCCCGCTTCGCATCCACCACCTCCATGCCCGACTTCCCCTATCCGGCGTCCTCCGACAATACTTGTTGCCAATCCCAATGACAAATAATTTGTGGGCAGCTTTGCGGAAGGTGTGGGTATCATCTTCTTTAGCTCAGGTGGTGGCTTATTCACGACCAAGCTCAATTCTGGGCAGGTTAAGAAGGTTGATGAGTCTGGAGTCTCCTTTAGCGTCCTACCCTATATGAGCTCCTACACTCCAGGCATGATACTGGTAGCTCTTGCTGAAGGAAATATGCCCTAGAGGCAATAATAAAGTTGTTATTTTGTATTTCCTTATATCATGATAAATTTTTATTATTCATTCTAAAATTGTATTAACCAAAAACTTGATACATGTGTGAATACATAGACAAAACATCGTGTCCATAGTATGTCTCTACTAGACTAGCTCGTTTATCAGAGATGGTCAAGTTTCCTAGCCATGGACATGGGTTGTCATTTAATGAACGTTATCACATCATTAGTGGAATGATGTGATGGACAAGACCCACCGGTTTAGCTTAGCGTAATGACCGTTCAGTTTTATTGCTACTCCTTTCTTCATGTCACATACATATTCCTCAGGCTATGAGATTATGCAACTCCCGGACACCGGAGGAGTACCTTGTGTGCTATCAAACGTCACAACGTAACTGGGTGATTATAAAGATGCTCTACAGATATCTCCGAAGGTGTTTGTTGGGTTGGCATAGATTGAGATTACGATTTGTCACTCCGAGTATCGAAGAGGTATCTCTGGGCCCTCTCGGTAATGCACATCATATGAAGCCCTGCAAGCAATGTAACTAATGAGTTAGTTGCAGGATGATGCATTACGGAACGAGTAAAGAGACTTGCCAGTAACGAGATTGAACTAGGTATGAAGATACCGACGATCGAATCTCGGGCAAGTAACATACCGATGACAAAGGGAATAACGTATGTTGACATTGCGGTTCGACCGATAAAGATCTTCGTAGAATATGTGGGAACCAATATGAGCATCCAGGTTCCTTTATTGGTTATTGATCGAAGAGGTGTCTCGGTCATGTCTACATAGTTCTCGAACCCGTAGGGTCCGCACGCTTAATGTTCGATGACGATACGTATTGTATGAGTTATGTGTTTTGGTGACCGAAGGTTGTTCGGAGTTCCGCATAAGATCACAGACGTGAGGAGGAGTCTCGAAATGGTCGGGATGTAAAGATTGATATATTGGAAGGTGGTATTCGGACACCGAAAGGGTTCCAGAGTGTATCGGGTAAAAACCGAAGTACCGGAGGGGTTACCGGAACCCCCCGGTGGAAGATATGGGCCATATGGGCCACAGGAGGGAGGCACACCAGCCCACAAGGGGTTGGCGTGCCCCCACTAGGTGGAAACCGAATTTGGCAAGGGGTGGGGGTGGCGCCCCCCCTTTCCTTCTCCTACTCCCTCTCCTTCCCCCTTTCTCCCTCCGGAAAAAGGAAGGGGGGGGGCGAATCCTAGTGGGAGTCCTAGTAGGACCCCCCCACTTGGGGCGCGCCTAGGCCGGCCTCTTCTCCCTCCCTCCTTTATATATGGGGGGGGGCGCCCCTATGAGACACACCAATTACTTCAAGCCGTGTGCGGCGCCCCCCTCCACAGTTTACGCCTCCGTTCATATTCTCGCGGTGCTTAGGCGAAGACCTGCGCGGATCACATCACCATCACCGTCACCACACCGTCGTGCTGACGGAACTCATCTACTCCTTCGACCCTCCGTTGAATCAAGAGTTCGAGGGGCGTCATCTCGCTAAATGTGTGCAGAACTCGGAGGTGTCGTACGTTCAGTACTCGATAAGTCGGAACGAGAAGACATTCGACTACATCAACTGCGTTGAGCAAATGCTTCCGCTTTCAGTCTACGAGGGTACATGGACACACTCTCCCTCTCTCGTTGCTATGCATATTCTAGATAGATCTTGCGCGAGCGTAGGATTATTACTCACCCAGATTCATCGATGGAGTATTATCATGCGCTATTAGATTCATCGACGGACCACAGGAGAAGACATCGAAGATCAACACAGTGTCCCACTGGATATTGTTAATTCATCTTCCTCACTCGGATATCTTTGCACTCACCAGTAATAATGGTATAAATGCATAACTGTATCCCAAGATGAAAGTGCAAGCCTCACCGCGCCTCCCCGAACGATTTCCTGCGTAATTTTTTTCATGTTAACACTCAATCTGCTCTTCGCGAAACAAATACCAGACCATGTCTTCCATGAGTACAGGTTGTAGAAGTATTTTTTATCCGCTATCACACAATTTTTTTTGAGAAACAAATCAGACGAAGTAAGGTTTGCGTGGAAAGATGGGCTTTGGATTGGAGACCCAGCAAAGCCATAGGCAGTTTTTTCTTAAAAAGAAATTGACAGTGGGCCGGGCTTGTCCAGGCCAGGATTGTAGTAGGGCCTGGCTTGTCACACTGCACGCCTGCAGTTTTCTCCCCTCTGTCCTCCCTCCGCAGTCTCTCTCTCTCCACTGCAGTGAGAGGAAGGAACATCGGCGCCGCCGCCGACCTCAATCGGCCCCGTCGCCGGCAGCAACCCACGAATCGAGGTCAGTCTACCCCTTCTCCTTCCTCTCCTTTCCCATCTCATACAGATTTCTTCTCCTTTCTCTTCTTTCCCAGCTCGCTGGCGGCGGTGTCCGATCGGAAGGAGAGAGGAACAGCCGTGCGAGGAGGTGGGGCCATCTCCATCTGTACCGGGTCACCGGCCAGGTAATGGTCGCCCTCCTCCCTCCCGCAGCCGCGCCGGTCGCCGGCCTCCACCGGGTTACCAACTTTGCTTTACATTTGCAGTGCCAGATTTGTCATTAAGTTTGTTGCAGTTTGATTATAAGCAAAGACCAGATTTGGATTTGAAATTGGCAGTACCACATAACCTTGTTGTAGCACTACACTTCCTCTCGGTCAACAATTGATGCTTACTGTTTTTTAATTGTTGTTTGGGTTGCAGAACCGTGAGTTTGATCCATTTGCTAAGGATCAAACAGAGACAATAAAATTACTAGGAATTAAGTTATAGGTATAGGCCTGTTCTCTTGTGCGTGTAATATGAGGGAAATTATCAATGGACCAGTCTAATACGGGGGAAATGATTAAAGGCAAGGTAATACGGGACAAAAGATCAATCTAATATGTGGAAATTGATTAATGGGGTCGGGCGGTATTATAGGGCAAATGATCGATAGACCAAATGTAATATTGGGGCAAATGATTAATAGATACAAAGTAATATGGCAAATGATCAGGTGTGCAAGTAATAAGGGTTATATATATGATCGCAGACACTGAAGATTTGATGTCAGGCCACCCCTTCTCCATCTCCTTGTAATTTTTTCGATTTCTCTTTTGTCCTAGTGGAAAACCTTGCTTGATTCCCACTCTTAAACCCTGCATTTGTTTGATTTGACAGCTGAGGGAAAGAAAGAAGAGGGTGCTGCGACAGATAGGATGGAACCTGTTGAGATTCCCCAAGGGTAAGACCTCTAATTTCTCCCTTCACTTTGTGTCTATTGGGCTGGTCCGCCGGATGAATGTGAAGTTATATATGCATCCGCATTCATTGATTTGTTGTGGCTGTTGCTGCATTTCAGGGTTGATGCCAGGCCTGGGTGTTCTTTGACACCAACTGACCCTGTGTCCAAGGTGCTCAGTGATGATGACCTCCTAATCGAGATCCTCCTCCGCCTCACTCCGAAGCCATCCTCCCTCCGCAACGCCTCCCTCATCTACAAGCGATGGCGCCGCATCCTCTTCGACCCCCAATTCCTCGGGCGCTTCCGCAAACACCATTGGAAGCTCCTCGGCTTCTTCTACCAACAATTTAATGAAGCACCCATCTTCACTCCAATTTCGGACCAGTTGGACCTCATCGCCGTAGCGTTGCCGGAGAACCTGTCTGGTCCTTATTCTCTAGGTGGCGTCTTCCTTGGCTGCCGCGATGGCATCACCCTCGTCCTCGACCGCGCACGCCATAAGGCCATCATTTGGGAACCCACCACCGGGGGCAAAAACCATGTGACTTTTCCACCAGCAGTCAGTCATGGCTTCGATACCTCTGTTGTGAGCGCAGCGGTGATGTGTTCTGCCCGCGACGTGCATCAGCACTTGCACAACGAGAACTGCTTGAACACATTCAAACTGGTACTGGTGTGCCAGGAAGATTTCGCTAACCAAACAAAGGTGTCTGTTTGCCTCTACGACTCCAAGTCTAATACATGGGGAGATATTATATCCATAACGGGTACATGCAAGATTGCTAATGTGGCAAGGCCCAGCGTCATAGTTGGGAATGCACTTTACTGGTTGCTCTCTGGAGCAAACATCCTTGAGTTTGATTGTGAAAGGCAGACCCTTGTTGTAATTGAGAAGCCGACAACATATGCCCATGTTACTGGTTCTAGCGTCGACATGTCCTTCCAGATCTTACGAGGAGAGTATAATTGCCTTGGCCTTGCGGTTCTTTCAAAGTTAAAACTGAGCATTCAGTTATGGGGGAGGAAGTCAAATGGTGATGGTATTGTCTCATGGGTGCTGCAGAAATGTGTTCAACTGGATGAGCTCTTTTCAAGACCCGCACGCAGGAAAAATGTCATCCTCTTGGCAGGCTATGATGAGGACACAAATGCGATATTTCTGTCTTCGGATTCTCATGATTTCATCCTGCAGCTCGAGTCGGTGCAGTTCAGATATATTGGAAGGAGAGAATGCACACACTTCCGAATGTATTATCCGTATACAAATTTCTACATTGCAGGTAATACCCCCTTGAGTGATTTCTTCTGTTGAATTCATTACATTTCCTTATGGTAAATGCTTGATGTGATATCATTGGTGTGCTTCAAGGTCGGCAAGATATTTGTGACTAAATTGATTTTTTCTGTTTCTTTGTCAGAATGGTCATGTTAGGGCAATGCAAGTCGAGGGGGGTTCCATTTCCATTCCTTGGCCAATACCCTTACGAGAGTTTAAACTATATCATTATTTATTATTGAAATAGACTGAATCCATATCAGAAGTATAATAAAAGTTATTGATGCTTGCTAATCACTATGTGCGTAAACGAAATGCTATTATTTTTTTGCTTGTATCGATCTAAATGGATCGATGCATACTCTACCGAGATATCATGTGCAAGGTGCTGTGTAAAGTGCATGAGTTGACAGGAAATGAGCCACACATATAATATCTGTCAATTTAGGATGATCTGGCCTCCTGGATACAATGGAACCAACTTCCATGTCTGTATGTTGAAGTATGTTGTCTCTCACATGGATTTCAATTATGAATATGTGACAGTACATTTTTCCTGTACTTATGAAAAGTGCAAAGTGCAACCTAGCTAAAAACATGTAGGGTAGTTGGGTGATGTTCATCTTGCCTTCTTCTATGACCAATTAGTATGTTTTAGTGGGTGAACTGTAAATAAATCTGTTTGGGTGTCAATATTTATTTGTATCATTTTGACTTAGTACCGGCTAATATTTGATTTCCATTGTACAGCTGATTGGCTTCTAAATAGTCTAGATCTTGTTATGCTTAATTAAATCTCTATCTTGATCTATGTTCTGTTTTTCTTGGAGCAGAGAGGCCACCTCAGTCTTGGATCAAAGAAGAGTGAGCTGCATCGTGGCAACTTGGTCCGTCGGCATAAAATCTGTCTTAGAGAAGCAAGTGTAGTAGTATCCACAAGCCGTGTTTTCAGTCGGTTGTTTATTGCGTACTGAATTAGAATGCTCTATTTAACTGGTTCAGGTGCTCCTATATTTGCTACGAAATCCTAACTATTTGCGATAATCTTTGTACGGTTATGTTTGGAAATACCTGCTACCAACCTGTATTGCATGCCAACACAGTCTACAGTGTGCCTATTTGTTTTATTGTTTGTACCTGCAAACTTTGTTCTAATTAGCAGTGTGTAGTCTAGCAAGTTTAATTTTGAGGACACTGACTACATACATCCAAGGTGAGATTCCTCATCTAGTTAGCCGCTATTGCTATGACCTACCAGGTGGTAGATAAGAGCTTTGAATTGCTGCTACTGCTATTGAGTCTTGAATTTGGACCAGCCAGGTTATGAGTATCCTATCAGTGTATAGATTGTCATCGTGGTTGCATAACTAACAAGTACTTGAGGCAGATTTTTTTTACTCATTTACTTATTAATCTTTCTTCTGATGGAATATGTTTCTTCTTAGAGAAGTGAGTACAGTATCCTTTAGCTGTGTTTTGAGCTGGTCAAAGGTTAACTTGGCGCGTGTTGTATTGCAACGCACGGGCCTTTTTGCTAGTATCTATAACTGGATCAGGTGCTCATTTATACTCCTTTGATGTTATATCTAGAAAATATGGATATGCCCTTTGGTGCTGTTGTTTTTGTACTTGTTGTCCCAGTGTTAAACTGTTAATACTGCACTTTCCAGTGATAAAGGTAGCGAGTGATCTGACTCCAGTGCAAGGACTACAAGAACCTGATGAAACTGCAGGCTGGAACAATTGTAGCATTTGAATTTGAGTGCCGCGTAATATTTGACCTTCATCACGCAACTACTCCTTCCGTTCCTAAATATAAATCTTTGTAGGGATTTCACTAGGTGGATTACATATAGAGCAAAATGAATGAATCTATACTTAAAATGCATCTATCACCACCGGACTCGCGGGCTATGCCTACGGCCCAGGGCCGTCGGCATAGGTCCATTGCCGTCGGCATAGATCTATGCCTACGGCTGCCGTCGGCATAGCCCCGTCGGCGTAGATCACGTCAGCGTAGATGTGTCAGACCGTCGGCGTAGTATAGCCGTCGGCATAGGAGCATATGTCGACGGCTGTGGCCTAGCCGTCGGCATACCTGCGCCACGTGTCGTCCCCCGGCTTCTCCTGGCGGCAGGGCTATGCCTACGGCAAAGCCATCGGCATAGATGGAAATCTATGCCGACGGCTTTGCCGTAGGCATATCTCTGCCACGTGGCAGCTCCTGGTTTCTCCTGGCAGCAGGGCTATGCCTACGGCAAAGCCGTCTGCATAGTTTTTCATATATGCCTACGACTTTGCTGTAGGCATAGATGTGCCACGTGGCAAGCCCTGGTAACTCCTGGGCGTATATATGCCGACGGCTTTGCCGTAGGCATAGTTTTTTTTTGTTTTTTCCCTGTTTTCTCTTTTCCAATTCATTTGACCGCATTTCAAAACAGAACAATATGAAATTATGCAGAAATATGACAATTCATCATGTGAACATACTCAAGTTCACCATCATCATCTAAACATACTCAAGTTCATCACATCATCTAAAGATCATTACCGATGGAAGTTCATGAACATAAAAATAGTGCAAGACATGAAACATGATAAAAGTAGGAATATGAAAGGCATGGCACGATGGCCACATGCACGGAATCATCAAGCAAGAGCACCCCCGCCAAAACCACCACCTCCGCCAAAACCACCACCACCACCTCCGCCAAAACCACCACCACCACCTCCGCCAAAACCGCCATCGCGACCACCACCACTCTGCTAGATCGGAGTGACTGGGGTCGACGGAGCAGGAGTCGAGCCACCGGTCCCCTACATGTTTCAGAAAAGATTCTAACGGTAAATATGATATGATAGTGTTTCATGAACGAGAACTAGTTTGCTAGTAGTTAGGCAAATGTACTAACCGGACCATCACTGCCTAGTGCCACCCATTCATCGAACGTGGGCACGTGTGGGGGTTCTCCCGCAGGTGGTGGTGGGGGTCCCATTTGTGGTGGATCCGTGCGGTTAGTCCAAGACGCCAACATAGCCTGAATGTTAGTTAAACAAGCAAACTAGAAGATCAGAAGGAATGAAAGTGCAAAAATTTAGGTTGGTTTTAAGAGGGCAAAACTAACCGTCATCATCTGACGGTTGTAATCATCGTTTGCCTTCACTCATTTCAAGTACTCCCGCACCTTGAGATTCCTATGCTCGACAAACTCCTTATATGCCTACATAATTTAGGTTGTTTCTAAGTGAGCAATGCTGAAAATAAACTGAGAATGCAAGATAGAAAAAGATAAAGAGGAAGTACTTACAGCATGCTGGCGGGCTAAGGGAGTCTGTGAACGCCCCGTACTCTCTAACTGGCTCGGGTTGCTAGCCCGAAGCCGTGTGTACGAGATCGAAGGAGTGATCAAGCCATCGAAACACGGATACCGGCCATTCTTCTTCCCCTGGATGGCCACCACCGCCGTGTCGTCGATCTGAGACTGGGCGACCTCAACAACAGGAACATCCGGATGCAACTCCTGATAGTGATGAATGTAAGACCCCAGGTGTTCCTCGGTCTTGCCGTAGTACTGGCTCTCGCCCTCCTTGAGATGACTCCGCTCGCGGGCCAGCTTCCACGAATCCATGTCTGAGAGCGGCCTCTTCAACTTGTCCTCCTACAACGTCAAATAGAAGTCAGCCATACATAAGAACATGACGTAAAGAAGAACAAAAATGCATCATGCACATAGATATACCTTCATGGCCTTGATGCCCCAGTGGTTCCTGTTTCCTTGGCCGTGTGTCCCGTTGTCTCCACGGTTAGCTCGGGCCTTGATGCTCTTGGCAGCAAACTCTACATCGGCGCCGAGCCACCTATCCACCAAACTCGCCCATCCGTCATGCCTTCCATAGCACCAACGAGGAACAACCTATGCAAATTTTGGAAGCATGACATGTGAGCACGAAACATATAGTTGACTGCTTGAAACAATGAAAAGTTAGTAATAGTTACCATCATGAACTGCTCCTTGCTCAAGGTAAGTCGTAGCTTCTGCGCTTGAGTTTTGGGCATCTTTTGTTGCAGGTAGTAGTGGTAGTACTGCGAGACGGCAACCCAGTGCACCTCGTACTGCAACTGATGAGCTTTCTTCTTCGCAGCCGCAAGCAAGACCACGTTGGCTCTGGCCTTGTGCTCGTCAAGAACTCTATAGAGTTGCTGCAATCATGCAAAAACCAGAAGCAAACAAGGCATGAGTTGAGTGATTCAATGATAAACTATGAACGAAACAGAAGACAAGTGATTCAGAAGAGAACTTACCCAAAATTTGGTGATCACGGCCTTAGCGGTCGTCCCATACTCCGCGTTGCTGCAAGCCTCGTAGTGGGCCCAGCTCGTGGCCAAAACCCGCTGTTGCGGGTCCCTGTCTAGCCGCGGGCAGAATAAGCCAGGCCGTTCGGTTTACGGCCCTTTCCGTGAAGGATCCAGTTTCTGCAAAAGAATCAAATGATTGCCATGTGTACAATAAGAAAATATTGTCATGTGTTGAAAATATGATTGAGAGGCACTTACTCTGTCCCCACAGGTTCAATGAGCCACTTGTGCTCCTCGATAGAAGGTGGTGTAGGTAGTCCGGCATTACCACGCAGCCACCCCTGCGAAGAACCCGGTGGCAAGTCACCCCACAACGCGGGATCAACCTCCCCTCCACCCTCCTCGGCCTCCTCCTCACCCTCCTCCTCGTCCTCCTCCTCCTCACCCTCCTCCTCGGCCTCCTCCTCCTCGCCATCAGGAACATACTCCTCCTCCTCAGACTTAGAAGGTGCCTCTGTATAGGAGGGCATCAAAGAAGACCCTCCTATTTCAGACACGGCCCGGAGTTTTTTGCCCCGGTTGCCTCTCCCCCACCTCCTCCTCCTCTAGGGGCTCTCCCCCCACTGCCTCCTCCTCTAGGGTCTCCTCCTCCAACCCCTCCACCTCCCTGTGAGGTGTCATCCTCGCGTAGTCGGGAGGGAACCTTGTGGGCTCGTCCACTCCGAGTAAGTCCTTTAAATTTACTGAGGAAACTAGCGCCGCTGGACTTGCCCATGATTATTAAACCTGCATTGAGAAGAGAATAAACAATTAGTAATGATATCAATTAAACAAGCATACAGGAAAAACATTAATACCAGAAGAGCACATTAAGCATACTATTGTAATGATCATTAAAAGAACTTACATTTTCTAGAACCCATATGAATCATCACTATTGTAATCTATTTGTGGACCGGTCTCATCATCACTATCACGCATATCTTCTTCGTTGTCTGACGAAGGTGGAGGCTCTTCCTCATTGTCAGCGTCTTCATTTAACTTTTCAAGCATAATTATGTCTCTTTGATTCACAATTGCCTCACCATCAATCCGTGCGTCGTCGTCGTTTGGGTCCAGGTCAACATAACCCAAGTCATCATCCTCGTTGCTTCGGACCACGTCATCATGTTCCTCTTGATAGAACACTCCCTCGTATGTCATGGGGTTTATGTTGTAGTAATCATCATCGTTCGGGTCCGGTAGCTTACCATGCGGCGACACCTTGAACACAACTTCCCAACCCTTTAGGTACTCTTTCTGGCATGGGTAAGGCAGATAATATACTTGTGTGGCCTGGGTAGCGGCGATAAAGAGATCAGCTCCGGCATAGACGGTTGATGGTTTAACTTCAACTAAACCAACAGAAGGCGTATGTCTCAGACCCTTTTTGGGGTCGAACCATCGGCATTTGAACACAGTGAGACTTAGGTGTTCGCGGCCACGTTTGAATGTAAGCTCGTATATTTTTCCTACCCTTCCGTAGTAATCTACTTCATTATCTCCTTCAGTGAAGACTCCGGTATTTATGGTTTTGGGATCAGGCCGACTGTTCTGGTGCTCCTCTGTATGGAAGCGATACCCATTCACATCATACTTTTTGCATGTCATGACGACAGGATCAAAACCCATGGAAACCCATCTCAATTCTTCATCCATTGATTCGGTCGGATCATTTCCCTACAAGTTTAATTGAAATTATAGGGTGCATGAGTTTAATTGAAATTATAGGGTGCATGAGTTTAATTGAAATTATAGGGTGCATGCGTTTAATTGAAATTATAGGGTGCATGAGTTTAATTGAAAGTGTGAAAAATTACTTTCTTGATGAACCACGCAACGAATTTTTTCCTTCCATCAGCACCCTTTCGGAGAAGAGCAAGTGCCTCCGCTTCAGAAGGAGGCAACATTCCCGTCCATTCTTCTTCAATGAATCGACTACAATAAGAAAAGCGGTATAAGAACTAGGCAAAGTGAACATAATGAATTGACTAAAAGAATGGTGCAAAGGTATTACCTCATCCACTCATCCTCAACTTCCTTGATGTTGTGCAAGATATAAAACATGACATCCTCCCACTCATCTCGTGGCATGAGATAAGATTTCGAGCATCCAGCCCTACTACCTTGCCCGATGAATAGAGGCAACTTGGGTTTATACTTGGGTTCTTCTGTATTGTATCGAGACACCTTATTGTGCAACGTGGGAACATGGTCCAGATAGTAGGCTGTCCTGAGGTCTGCCACCTCCTCTAGGATAACTGCCTCAGCTATGGAAGCTTCAATCTTAGCTTTGTTTCCACATTTCTGTCGTAGATGCTTGTTCTGTCTCTCAGGGCCGTACTGCCAACGATTCTGCACAGGGCCCCCCAACAATACCTCGTTCGGGAGGAGCAGTAGGAGATGTTGTTGGAAATATGCCCTAGAGGCAATAATAAAAGTATTATTATATTTCATTGTTCATGATAATTGTCTTTTATTCATGCTATAACAGTATTATCCGGAAATCGTAATACACGTGTGAATACATAGACCTCAATATGTCCCTAGTGAGCCTCTAGTTGACTAGCTCGTTGTGATCAACAGATAGTCATGATTTCCTGGCTATGGACATTGGATGTCGTTGATAACGGGATCACATCATTAGGAGAATGATGTGATGGACAAGACCCAATCCTAAGCATAGCACAAAGGTCGTTTAGTTCGTTTGCTAGAGCTTTGCCAATGTCAAGTATCTCTTCCTTAGACCATGAGATTGTGTAACTCCCGGATACCGTAGGAGTGCCTTGGGTGTATCAAACGTCACAACGTAACTGGGTGACTATAAAGGTGCATTACAGGTATCTCCGAAAGTAGCTGTTGGGTTGACACGGATCGAGACTGGGATTTGTCACTCCGTATGACGGAGAGGTATCTCTGGGCCCACTCGGTAATGCATCATCATAATGAGCTCAAGGTGACCAAAGTGTTGGCCAAGAGATCATGCATTACGATACGAGTAAAGTGACTTGCCGGTAACGAGACTGAACAAGGTATTGGGATACCGACGATCGAGTCTCGGGCAAGTAACGTACCGATTGACAAAGGGAATTGTATACAGGGTTTGATCGAATCCTCGACATCGTGGTTCATCCGATGACAACATCGAGAAGCATGTGGGAGCCAACATGGGTATCCAGATCCCGTTGTTGGTTATTGACCGGAGAACATCTCGGTCATGTCTACATGTCTCCCGAACCCGTAGGGTCTACACACTTAAGGTTCGATGACGCTAGGGTTATAAAGGAAGTTTGTATGTGGTTACCGAATGTTGTTAGGAGTCCCGGATGATATCCCGGACGTCACGAGGAGTTCCGGAATGGTCCGGAGGTAAAGATTTATATATGGGAAGTCCTATTTTGGCCACCGGAAAATGTTCGGGATTTTTCGGTATTGTACCGGGAAGGTTCTAGAAGGTTCCGGAGTGGGGCCCACCTGCATGGGGGGACCCACATGAACGTGAGTAGTGGGGGAAAGGCCCCACACCCCTGGTCAAGGCGCACCAAGATCCCCCCTTAGAAGGAATAAGATCATATCCTGAAGGGATAAGATCAAGATCCCTAAAAAGGGGGGATAACAATCGGTGGGGAAGGAAATGATGGGATTTCTTTCCTCCCACCTTGGCCAACGCCCCAATGGACTTGGAGGGCAAGAAACCAGCCCCTCCACCCCTATATATAGTGGGGAGGCGCATGGGAGCTTAACACAAGCCAAGGCGCAGCCCCTCCCCTCCCCAACACCTCTCCTCCTCCGTATATGCTTGGCGAAGCCCTGTCGGAGTACTACTGCACCAACTACACCACGCCGTCGTGCTGCCGTTGGACAATCTTCCTCAACCTCTCCTTCCCCCTTGCTGGATCAAGAAGGAGGAGACGTCTCCCGTCCCGTACGTGTGTTGAACGCGGAGGTGCTGTCCGTTCAGCACTTGGACATCGGTGATCCGAATCACGTTCGAGTACGACTCCATCATCACCATCCCCTTGGCTAGCTTCCGCTCGTGATCTACAAGTGGTATGTAGATGCAAACTCTCTCCCTTGACTCGTTGCTTAGATGAACTCATAGATGGATCTTGGTGAAACCGTAGGAAAAATTTTAATTTTCTGCAACGTTCCCCAACAGTGGCATCATGAGCTAGGTCTATGCGTAGTTCTCTTTGCACGAGTAGAACACAATTTTGTTGTGGGCGTGGATTTTGTCATCTTACTTGCCTCTACTAGTCTTTTCTTGCTTCGGCGGTATTGTGGGATGAAGCGGCCCGGACCAACCTTACACGTACGCTTACGTGAGACCGGTTCCACCGACTGACATGCACTAGTTGCATAAGGTGGCTGGCGGGTGTCTGTCTTTCCCACTTTAGTTGGAGCGGATTCGATGAAAAGGGCCCTTATGAAGGATAAATAGAAGTTGACAAAATCACGTTGTGTTTATTCGTAGGTAAGAAAACGTTCTTGCTAGAACCCAATTGCAGCCACGTAAAAGATGCAACAACAATTAGAGGACGTCTAACTTGTTTTTGCAGCGATTGATCATGTGATGTGATATGGCCAGAAGTTGTGATGAATGATGAATTGTGATGTATGAGATCATGTTCTTTGTAATAGGATTCACGACTTGCATGTCAATGAGTATGACAACCGGCAGGAGCCATAGGAGTTGTCTTTATTTTTTGTATGACCTGCGTGTCATTGAAGAACGCCATGTAACTCACTTTACTTTATTGCTAAACGCGTTAGCCATAGAAGTAGAAGTAGTCGTTGGCGTGATAACTTCATGAAGACACGATGATGGAGATCATGATGATGGAGATCATGGTGTCAAGCCGGTGACAAGATGATCATGGAGCCCCGAAGATAAAGATCAATGGAGCTATATGATATTGGCCATATCATGTCACAACTATATAATTGCATGTGATGTTTATTATGTTTATGCATCTTGTTTACTTAGGACGACGGTAGTAAATAAGATGATCCCTTACAAAAATTTCAAGAAGTGTTCTCCCCTAACTGTGCACCGTTGCTACAGTTCGTCGCTTCTAAGCACCACGTGATGATCGGGTGTGATGGATTCTTACGTTCACATACAACGGGTGTAAGACAGTTTTACACAGCGAAAACACTTAGGGTTAACTTGACGAGCCTAGCATGTGCAGACATGGCCTCGGAACACGGAGACCGAAAGGTCGAACACGAGTCGTATGGAAGATACGATCAACATGAGAATTTTCACCGATGATGACTAGTCCATCTCACGTGATGATCGGACACGGCCTAGTCGACTCGGATCGTGTAACACTTAGATGACTAAAGGGATGTCTAATCTAAGTGGGAGTTCATAATTTGATTAGAACTTAATTATCATGAACTTAGTCTAAAACCTTTGCAAATATGTCTTGTAGATCAAATGGCCAACGCTCATGTCAACATGAACTTCAACGCGTTCCTAGAGAAAACCAAGCTGAAAGATGATGGCAGCAACTATACGGACTGGGTCCGGAACCTGAGGATCATCCTCATAGCTGCCAGGAAACAATATGTCCTAGAAGGACCGCTAGGTGACGCTCCCGTCCCAGAGAACCAAGACATTATGAATGCTTGGCAAACTCGCGCTGATGATTACTCCCTCGTTCAGTGCGGCATGCTTTACAGCTTAGAACCGGGGCTCCAAAAGCGTTTTGAGCATCACGGAGCATATGAGATGTTCGAAGAGCTGAAACTAGTTTTCCAAGCTCATGCCCGGGTCGAGAGATATGATGTCTCCGACAAGTTCTACAGTTGTAAGATGGAGGAAAACAGTTCTGTCAGTGAGCATATCCTGAAGATGTCTGGGTTGCACAACCATATGACCCAGCTGAACATTAACCTCCCAGATGAGGCGGTCATTGACAGAATCCTCCAGTCGCTCCCACCAAGCTACAAGAGCTTTGTGATGAACTACAACATGCAGGGGATGGAAAAGACCATTCCTGAAGTGTTCTCGATGCTGAAGTCAGCAGAGGCTGAAATCAAGAAAGAACATCAAGTGTTGATGGTTAATAAGACCACTAAGTTCAAGAAGGGCAAGGGTAAGAAGAACTTCAAGAAGGACGGCAAGGAGGTTGCCGCGCCTGGTAAGCCAGTTACCGGGAAGAAGTCAAAGAATGGACCTAAGCCTGAGACTGAGTGCTTTTATTGCAAGGGGAAGGGTCACTGGAAGCGGAACTGCCCCAAATACTTAGCAGATAAGAAGGCCGGCAAAACCAAAGGTATATTTGATATACATGTAAGTGATGTGTACCTTACCAGTACTCGTAGTAACTCCTGGGTATTTGATACCGGTGCCGTTGCTCATATTTGTAACTCACAGCAGGAGCTGCGGAATAAACGGAGACTGGCGAAGGACGAGGTGAGGATGCGCGTCGGGAATGGTTCCAGAGTCGATGTGATCGCCGTCGGCACGCTGCCTCTGCATTTACCTACGGGATTAGTTTTGAACCTTAATAATTGTTATTTAGTGCCAAGTTTGAGCATGAACATTGTATCTGGATCTCGTTTAATACGAGATGGCTACTCATTTAAGTCTGAGAATAATGGTTGTTCGATTTATATGAGAGATATGTTTAATGGTCATGCTCCGATGGTCAATGGTTTATTCTTAATGAATCTCGAGCGTAATATTACACATGTTCATAGTGTAGATGCCAAAAGATGTAAAGTTGATAACGATAGTCCCACATACTTGTGGCACTGCCGCCTTGGTCACATTGGTGTCAAGCGCATGAAGAAGCTCCATGCCGATGGACTTTTAGAGTCTCTTGATTATGAATCGTTTGACACGTGCGAACCATGCCTCATGGGCAAGATGACCAAGACTCCGTTCTCCGGAACAATGGAGCGAGCAACCAACTTATTGGAAATCATACATACCGATGTGTGCGGTCGAATGAGCGTTGAGGCTCGCGGAGGATATCGTTATGTTCTCACTCTCACTGATGACTTAAGTAGATATGGGTATGTCTACTTAATGAAACACAAGTCTGAGACCTTTGAAAAGTTCAAGGAATTTCAGAATGAGGTGGAGAATCAACGTGACCGAAAGATAAAGTGCCTACGATCAGATCGTGGAGGAGAATATTTAAGTCACGAATTTGGCACACACTTAAGGAAATGTGGAATCGTTTCACAACTCACGCCGCCTGGAACACCTCAGCGAAACGGTGTGTCCGAACATCGTAATCGCACTCTATTGGATATGGTGCGGTCTATGATGTCTCTTACTGATTTACCGCTATCATTTTGGGGATACGCTCTAGAGACAGCTACATTCACTTTAAATAGGGCACCGTCTAAATCCGTTGAGACGACACCGTATGAATTATGGTTTGGGAAGAAACCTAAGCTGTCGTTTCTAAAAGTTTGGGGATGCGATGCTTATGTCAAGAAACTTCAACCTGAAAAGCTCGAACCCAAGTCGGAAAAATGCGTCTTCATAGGATACCCTAAGGAAACTGTCGGGTATACCTTCTACTTAAGATCCGAGGGCAAAATCTTTGTTGCCAAGAACGGATGCTTTCTGGAAAAAGAGTTTCTCTCGAAAGAAGTAAGTGGGAGGAAAGTAGAACTCGATGAAGTACTACCTCTCGAACGGGAAAGTGGTGCAGCTCAGGAAAATGTTCCTGTGATACCCACACCAACTGAAGAGGAAACCAATGATGATGATCAAGGTACTTCGGATCAAGTTGCTACTGAACTTCGTAGGTCCACAAGGACACGTTCCGCACTAGAGTGGTATGGCAACCCCGTCCTGGAAATCATGTTGTTAGACAACGGTGAACCTTCGAACTATGAAGAAGCGATGGCGGGCCCAGATTCCAACAAATGGCTTGAAGCCATGAAATCCGAGATAGAATCCATGTATGAAAACAAAGTATGGACTTTGACAGACTTGCCCGATGATCGGCGAGCGATAGAAAACAAATGGATCTTTAAGAAGAAGACAGACACGGATGGTAATGTCACCATCTATAAAGCTTGACTTGTCGCTAAGGGTTATTGACATGTTCAAGGGATTGACTACGACGAGACATTCTCTCCTGTAGCGAAGCTAAAGTCCGTCCGAATCATGTTAGCAATTGCCGCATACTATGATTATGAGATATGGCAGATGGACGTCAAAACAGCATTCCTTAACGGGCATCTTAAGGAAGAACTGTATATGATGCAGCCGGAAGTTTTTGTCGATCCTAAGAACGCTAACAAAGTATGCAAGCTCCAGCGATCCATTTATGGGCTGGTGCAAGCATCTCGGAGTTGGAATATTCGCTTTGATGAGATGATCAAAGCGTTTGGGTTTATGCAGACTTATGGAGAAGCCTGCGTTTACAAGAAAGTGAGTGGGAGCTCTGTAGCATTTCTCATATTATATGTAGATGACATACTCTTGATGGGAAATAATGTAGAATTTCTGGACAGCATTAAGGCCTACTTGAATAAGTGTTTTTCAATGAAGGACCTTGGAGAAGCTGCTTACATATTAGGCATCAAGATCTATAGAGATAGATCGAGACGCCTCATAGGTCTTTCACAAAGCACATACCTTGATAAGATTTTGAAGAGGTTCAAAATGGATCAGTCCAAGAAGGGGTTCTTGCCTATGTTACAAGGTGTGAGATTGAGCTCGGCTCAGTCACCGACCACGGCAAAAGATAAAGAAGAGATGAGTGTCATCCCCTATGCTTCAGCCATAGGATCTATTATGTATGCCATGCTGTGTACCAGACCTGATGTAAACCTTGCCGTGAGTTTCGTAGCTAGATACCAAAGTAATCCCGGCAAGGAACACTGGACAGCAGTCAAGAATATCCTGAAGTACCTGAAAAGGACAAAGGACATGTTTCTCGTTTATGGAGGAGACGAAGAGCTTGTCGTAAAGGGTTACGTCGACGCTAGCTTCGACTCAGATCCGGATGACTCTAAGTCACAAACCGGATACGTGTATATGTTGAATGGTGGAGCAGTAAGCTGGTGCAGCTGCAAGCAGAGCGTCGTGGCGGGATCTACGTGTGAAGCGGAGTACATGGCAGCCTCGGAGGCAGCGCATGAAGCGATTTGGGTGAAGGAGTTCATCACCGACCTAGGAGTCATACCCAATGCGTCGGGGCCAATCAAACTCTTCTGTGACAACACTGGAGCTATTGCCCTTGCCAAGGAGCCCAGGTTTCACAAGAAGACCAGGCACATCAAGCGTCGTTTCAACTCCATCCGTGAAAATGTTCAAGATGGAGACATAGAGATTTGCAAAGTACATACGGATCTGAATGTCGCAGATCCGTTGACTAAACCTCTCTCGCGATCTAAACATGATCAACACCAGAACTCTATGGGTGTTCGATTCATCACAATGTAACTAGATTGGTGACTATAGTGCAAGTGGGAGACTGTTGGAAATATGCCCTAGAGGCAATAATAAAAGTATTATTATATTTCATTGTTCATGATAATTGTCTTTTATTCATGCTATAACTGTATTATCCAGAAATCGTAATACACGTGTGAATACATAGACCTCAATATGTCCCTAGTGAGCCTCTAGTTGACTAGCTCGTTGTGATCAACAGATAGTCATGATTTCCTGGCTATGGACATTGGATGTCGTTGATAACGGGATCACATCATTAGGAGAATGATGTGATGGACAAGACCCAATCCTAAGCATAGCACAAAGGTCGTTTAGTTCGTTTTCTAGAGCTTTGCCAATGTCAAGTATCTCTTCCTTAGACCATGAGATCGTGTAACTCCCGGATACCGTAGGAGTGCCTTGGGTGTATCAAACGTCACAACGTAACTGGGTGACTATAAAGGTGCATTACAGGTATCTCCGAAAGTAGCTGTTGGGTTGACACGGATCGAGACTGGGATTTGTCACTCCGTATGACGGAGAGGTATCTCTGGGCCCACTCGGTAATGCATCATCATAATGAGCTCAAGGTGACCAAAGTGTTGGCCAAGAGATCATGCATTACGGTACGAGTAAAGTGACTTGCCGGTAACGAGACTGAACAAGGTATTGGGATACCGACGATCGAGTCTCGGGCAAGTAACGTACCGATTGACAAAGGGAATTGTATACAGGGTTTGATCGAATCCTCGACATCATGGTTCATCCGATGACAACATCGAGAAGCATGTGGGAGCCAACATGGGTATCCAGATCCCGCTATTGGTTATTGACCGGAGAACATCTCGGTCATGTCTACATGTCTCCCGAACCCGTAGGGTCTACACACTTAAGGTTCGATGACGCTAGGGTTATAAAGGAAGTTTATATGTGGTTACCGAATGTTGTTCGGAGTCCCGGATGATATCCCGGACGTCACGAGGAGTTCTGGAATGGTCCGGAGGTAAATATTTATATATGGGAAGTCCTATTTTGGCCACCGGAAAATGTTCGGGATTTTTTGGTATTGTACCGGGAAGGTTCTAGAAGGTTCCGGAGTGGGGCCCACCTGCATGGGGGGACCCACATGAACGTGAGTAGTGGTGGAAAGGCCCCACACCCCTGGTCAAGGCGCACCAAGATCCCCCCTTAGAAGGAATAAGATCATATCCCGAAGGGATAAGATCAAGATCCCTAAAAAGGGGGGATAACAATCGGTGGGGAAGGAAATGATGGGATTTCTTTCCTCCCACCTTGGCCAACGCCCCAATGGACTTGGAGGGCAAGAAACCAGCCCCTCCACCCCTATATATAGTGTGGAGGCGCATGGGAGCTTAACACAAGCCAGGGCGCAGCCCCTCCCCTCCCCAACACCTCTCCTCCTCCGTATATGCTTGGCGAAGCCCTGTCGGAGTACTGCTGCACCAACTACACCACGTCGTCGTGCTGCCGTTGGAGCAATCTTCCTCAACCTCTCCTTCCCCCTTGCTGGATCAAGAAGGAGGAGACGTCTCCCGTCCCGTACGTGTGTTGAACGCGGAGGTGCTGTCCGTTCAGCACTTGGACATCGGTGATCCGAATCACGTTCGAGTACGACTCCATCATCACCATCCCCTTGGCTAGCTTCCGCTCGTGATCTACAAGTGGTATGTAGATGCAAACTCTCTCCCTTGACTCGTTGCTTAGATGAACTCATAGATGGATCTTGGTGAAACCGTAGGAAAAATTTAAATTTTCTGCAACGTTCCCCAACAGATGTGTCATCGGAGTAAAGAAGCCTGGCGGGAAGATCTTCTCTAGCTTGCATATCAACTCCGGCGCCTTCTTATGCATTTCTTTTATCTTCTCAGGACATACTTCTTTAGCACAAAGCGTGCGGAAGAAATGGCTTAACTCCGCAAGCACATGCCAGACACGCTCGGGAACATAGCCCCGAACCATCACCGGCATAATTCACTCAATCCATACATGATAGTCATGACTCTTGAGCCCGGTCACTCTGCCCGTTGAAAGATTGACCCCCTTATATTCGACGCATAACCATCAGTGAACTTCACGACGTGTTTCAGCCACTTGAATGTCTCAATCTTATGATCCTTTTTAAGTACGAAGTCAGCATCTGGCTTGAACCAAGATTTTCGACTGCCTGTGGGAGGCTGCATGTGTAGACGTGGTCTATCGCAAATATTCTGTTGATCAACTCTAGCATTAACATTATCCTTTGTCTTATCAGGAATGTTGAGGATCGTGTGAAAAAGGGACTCTGCGACATTCTTTTCGGTGTGCATCACGTCTATGTTTTATGGAAGTTTGAGGTCCTTAAAATAGGGAAGCTGCGTGAAGGGGGTAATGTGAGTCCAGTTGTGCATCTCACCATATCCTTCAAAAATTTTCCCTTTACTTTTTCCTTTGCCCTCGCCCTCCTCTTCGCCTGTGGCTTTGCCTTTGCCTTTGCCTTTGCCTTTGCCTTTCCCCTCACCGGCAGGCTGAAGAGCTTTCAGCTGAGCAAGCACATCCGCACCAGAAAACGTTGGAATCTCGTTTACTTCATGGACAACTTTGCCTTTTGTGAAGTTCTTCTTGTCTTCCCTATCAGGATGGTCTGGAGGGAGGAACTGTCGATGCAGGTCAAATGCAACATACTTGCCACCCTTCTTCAGCCAATTGAAAATCACGGCCTTCATGCACACTGGGCAAGGCATCTTTCCACTTGTACACCATCCGCAGAACAAGGCATAACCGGGAAAGTCATGCATGCAATATTGTAGCCAAACTTTCATCAAGAAATTTTTCTGCAGATGTCGGTCGTATGTCAACCTCGGGAAGTACCAAGAATGGTGCAAATCATCCACCAACGGCTGCATAAACACACTCAAATTCTTCCCCGGATATTCAGGCCCCGGAATTATAAGCGACAGGAACATGGTCTTGCATTGCATTATTGTGCCGGGAGGGAGATTCAGCGGAATAACAAATACGGGCCAACAGCTGTATGGATTAGACGACATACCATATGGATTGAACCCATCACCTGTTATAGCAATTCTGAAATTCCCAGCCTCGGCTGCTTCCTCCGGGTACTCTATATCGAATGACTTCCATGCTTCACCTCCTGATGGATGTACAATTTTTTTTGGATTGTACCTTTTCCCTTCCTTGTGCCACTTCATCATTTTGGCAGACTCCTCGGTGATGAAAAGGCGCTGCAGTCTTTTTATAAAATCCAGATACCAAAGAACCTTCACAGGAATTTTTACCTGCTGCTTCTGACCATGCTTATCGACCACCTCAATATACCGAGAGGAACCGCACTTCCTACAGTACTTGTCATCCGCATACTCATGCCTAAACAAAAGGCAATTCTTTGGACAAACATGTATTTTCTCATAGTCCATCGAGAGCGCCTTCATGATTTTCTTCGTACCGTACATGGTTTTCGGCAGTTCATGGCCCTCAGGCAGGCTGTTAGCCCATACTCCCAGAAATGCTTCGAAGCAACCTCGGCTACAACCATACTCAGCCTTGACTGCCATCAGTTGCGAGATGGCATCCAACACAGACAGCTTGGCACCCTCATAGAGAGGTTTCTTTGATGAGGCCAAGATTTCCAGGAAGGCCTTTGCGGTTTCCTCCGGCTCCTCCGGTTCATTCGCTGAATGTGACGGAGGTGTCGGCTATGCAGTAAAGACATCATCTAGCATGTCTCTAACCCTATCGTCCTCATAACCAGTGACGCGTTGTTGTATCACATCCTCTCTACCACGGTCCCGCTGGGCAAAGTTTATCGGCCTATTAAAGTTGGGCATAAATCCATGCGTGCGAAGGTGCTTAGTCATCTCACTCTTATCTCTGCGGATACGCCTCTTACATTTGGCACACGGGCATTCTGGCACCATCCTCATTGGACTACGGAATATCTCTTTCAAAAACACATCAGTTTTCTCGACCCACTCTGTTGTTACTTGATTCCGACGGAAAAACCCACTATACATCCACTGATTATCTGCCATCTTTGCTTTATTGGAAGCCACACAACAAAATTAAGGATTCATTTAAATTACTCACATCAATATTTTATTTTTTACAAGGTTGACGAGAAACGACATTTAATCCACCTACATCTCTAATAGGTAAAGATGGGTCCTAATCCCACCCGAGAATGTGTAGATTGAGTACGTTGTCCATGCTCTACGCCATTTCGAGACAAAATTTCGGCAGCACCTCCCCGCTGTTCTGCAAATACACGTCTCGGCAAAATGCCGAGAGAATGTGCATCCAGAGAACAACAGGGAGGCGCCGCCAAAATCCTGTCTCGGAACGGGGTAGAGCATGAACAACGTACCCAATCTACACATCCTCGGGCTGTCCGTGGAAAGCGCTGGACAATCCGAAAGAGCTGCGGTGATAAATATGCAATTGAATGCATATTTATCGATGCAACCCTTTCGGACGGGAGACCTAGGTTACGCGACTTGATGTGAAAATTTAATCTAGTGACATGGAAAAAAAGTGGACGAGGTCATGGAATTGTTGCTCACCCTCCGATGTAGTCGATCAAAGGAGACGGACGATCGTGGACCAACACCTCCAACGTCGACAATCACTCCACGAAGATGGAACACCACAAATCCTGTTAATTACACCGAGTGAAAATAATTTAGGTCATCACCTCACATTAAGCATTGATACTTTTAACTATGAAAAAAAATCATGTTTCATCAAGTGTCAAATTTTTTTGCAACATCATCATGATTAAATAACCACTGATCATATCATAATTTTGCAGCACATCTCACATAGCTACTTAACATTAAGCACTGACACTTAAAACTATGAAAAAAATCTTATTTTGTCAAGTGTCAAATTTTGTCCGGTTCAATTTTTTTGACAAGATCATCATGATAAAAATAATCACTCATCTTATACCAATTTTAGAGCACATCTCAAATGACAAGATCATCATGATAAAAATAATGCAAACTAACAATCTAACATCCTAACATCCAACATTCAACTATATATCAACCTAACAACCTAACATCTAACATCTAACCTAACAATCTAACATCCAACATCCATCCATGCATCCATTCATCCATCCAACAGTAGAAAAAAATGGAAAAAAATGAAAAAAAAACGTAGCACACCGAGAGGGGCGTGGCAGGGGGCGAGGCGGTGGAGGGGATGGTGAGGCAGGGCGGTCGGGGACGGGAGGGACGGGGCCGGACGGAGCCGCGGCCGGCTCTAGGAGCC